>NW_007252175.1:1029929-1045390 GCF_000164805.1 Carlito syrichta | reverse complement strand
TGTAAATCCGGCTACTTGGAAGGCTGAGGCGAAAGGATCGCCGGAGTCCAGCAGGTCGAGGCTGCGGCGGCCAGGAGCGGCCACTGCACTCCAGTCTGGCCGACAGAGTGCGACTCCAACTCAAAAAAAATAAAAATAAAAAAAATAAAAATATCTCTCTGTTTCTAATAACATCTCTTTATCTTAAAGTCTATTTTGTAAAGCCACTGTAGCTCTATTATGGTTACTGCTTGCATGATTTTTTTATTCTATTAATTTTAATCTATTTTATTTTTAATTTTTTTGTTTTGTGTTTTTTGTTCTTTATTCTTGTCTCTTTGTTCTCTTATTTTACTAGTTTGCCTCTAAAGTGCATGTTTTATGGAAAGAACATATTGGATTCTGTTTATTATTCAGTTTGATAATCTCTGCATTTTTATTTCAATGTTTAATCATTTTATTTTTAATACAATCAGTGAGATGTTTAGATTTGCATTTATATTTCTGGTTTTCTATATGTCTTATATCTTTGTTGTTCCTCTTTCTTCCTCCATTATCTGCTTTTATGTTAAAGTTTTTTTTTACTGTACCTTTTTTTTAGATTAGAAAATATAGTTTATTTAAAAGCAACTTATAGAGAGACAGAGAGAAAGAGAAGATTCACCTCCTCAATGTAGGGAAGGGATCCAAAACCAGGAGACATGGCCTAGCCACAGCTCAAAGAGCACATGGCCACACCACATCTCAACAAGGTAATGGCCTAGTGTACCATTTTAATGCTCTTTTTTATTATACTTTTTTTGAGTTATTTTCTGAGCATTTTCTTAAAGTTGCTGCAGAAATTACAAATATAAACTTTGCTCTAATATACTTACTTCCCCTTCTCTTTTCTGTCATTGGGATACGAGTTCATTTTTATATGTTCCAAGCCCAACGTTGCTATGTTATAAATATTGTGCAATTGTCTTTTAAATTAGTGAAGAGTAAAACTATGTATATCCACATGTTGTCTTTTATGTTTATGTAATTATCTTTATCTGTACTTTATTTTTGTGTTTATTTGAGCTACTTCTTATGTACATAAAGAACTTCATATAGTATGTCTTGTAGGTCTGTTCTGTTAGAAACAAATTTACTCAGTCTTTCTTTATGAGAATGCCTTTATTTTGGTTGGCTGGCAGTGTCTTTCCAGCACTTTGAATATATGATCCTGTGGCCTTATGGCACTCACTTTGATGAGAAGTCAGTCATCAGTGTTCACTTGTACATGACGGGTCATTTTTCTCTTGCTTCTTTCAAAATTTGTTCTTTGTCTTTAGCTTTTGATAATTTAAATATGCTGGGTCAAGGAGTGGATCTCTTCAAGTTCATTCTCCTTAGATTTTCTTGATCTTTTTAGACATGTATATTAATACTTTTCATCAAATTTGTGACTCTTTCAGTTATTATTTCTTCAAATATTTTTCTGCCACTTTCTCTTCTCTCTGTCTGAGGTTTTTGTTATGCATATAGTTATTGGTACATTTAATGGTGTTCCACATGTCTTTCAGAATTTGTTCATTTTTTTCTTTATATGTTGATTATTCTGTTCTTCAGTTTGCATATTCTGTAATGACTCATCTTCAAGTTCACCGATTCTTCCTCCAACTATATAGTTGAACACATTTGATATTTTAATAACTTCTTTTTATCACAATATTTTTACTTTTGATAATTTTTTTTTTCATTAATCAGTATTTTTTATTATGGTTTTGTGGGGTTATATATTTATTCATAATCTGTGCTTGTTGAGTCATTGGTATGATAAGTTCCTTTAATTTTTAAAAGGTATTTCCTCTTGTTCTTTGAACATATTTATAATAGTGGACTTAGAGTCAGAGACAGTTTCTATTGATGTTTTTTTTCTCTTCTTATGGGCCACAATTTGACTTTTCTTTGTATGTCTCATAACTTTAAGCAAAGACTGGATATTTTAGATAAATTGTTGTAGCAACTCTTGATTCTGAATATCCCCCTTCATTTGTTGTTTTTGTTTGCTCGTTTGTTAGAAACTTGCTAGACTCAACTGAATTTGATACCCCCTAATTACTAATTATTATGATTATTTTAAATTTAGTTTCTTAAGCAGAGCTCAGTGACCATCCAGTGAATGGGAAAACTTTCCTTAAATGTCATGAGCCTGAATGGGTTCCACCATTTGCTAAGAGAATCTATGTATGGGTTGTGGCACACATTCAAAATTTAGACAGTTTACATGTCTATTTTGACTTTCACTTTTTTCTTATAAAGTGTTTCATGGTCCAGCAGGTATGAGTAATTAACTGGAACCCACTCCCTTCTTTCCTGAATATGCAGACAGCCGTGTGCATGTGTGTAGCCCCACATGTGAACTTAACCCACTACATGCACATGATGTTCCAGGTTACCAGGAATATGTTGGAAATTGTCAGATGTGTGTGTGACTATCTCATTTCCGAACTCTCCCTTTTAAGTGTTTGGCTGGTTTTTTGCTTGCTCCAACATGCTAGCCTTTACCATCTGGGACATCAACTTTCTCCAGTTAATCACCACCAATTGCTACTCAATGGGTATGGATTTCCTCAATAGACTTCTGGGCAGATGAGCCCTGAAAAAAATTGTAACAGTGCCAGTAAAAAAAAAAAAAATCATACTACTGTTCTTATCAAAATTCTGTTGTTTCTTTTGCGTAAATATTTTTAAATATTTTGTGTCCTTTGGTTAATTTTCAGAATTGTGAAATGGCTATTTTGGAGACTTTGACATTTTTTCTTGTTGCTCTTGGGGGAGAATTTGCTAAGATTCTCATTCCACCATTCCGGAAGCTCCACCTAACTTGCACTGCATGTTAATCCATAAATAATAAATTTCCAGATAAATATTAAGAGAAATACATCCTAGATACTGGAGAAAAAAGTGAATAGATAGCATAAAATTACACAGTGGGTTCAGGTGACTAAAAGTTATTTATTGAAAGCACAGAATAATAGAAGATAATGCTGAGCAAGTATATGAAAGTCTTACATATCATATTAAGGAAGTAAGATATCATTCTGTGGGTATTAGAGTCTGAATGAGAAATTTTGAGCAAATGAATAAAGGTGAGATATACTGTGAAAATTCACTCTAATACGAAATTCAAGTTTGCTGAAAGATGATAAGACTAAGTAGAGAACAGTACAGAGACTGTTTTAATATTCTGGGAGAGAAATGATGAAGTTTAAACTAGGACTAGGGCGTGGGAGGTGGATAAATATGATAAATATTTAAATGTTTAGAGTATGCCATTGCTGGAACTAATTCTCTAGGAAGTGGAAAGCACGTTCTAATAGTAAAATAAATATAAGATGCTAAAATGCATCTCAGCTTCTGGCATTAGACTAACTGGATGGCACTTTCATTCACTCGTAAAAATCTTTATAACTATTTTAAGAAAAAAAGAAATGCACACGGTAACCTTATGATGGGTAAAAATATGTTTCTAAAAACATATTTGCATTAAGCATATACATTCAACTTTCACAAGAGTATTCAGCTGCTTTTAAATTATTTTATAATGAAAGAATCTTTTATAAAAATGTTTAAGGGTGAAGTATACTCGTTTTAAACCTGAAAATAATAAATCATTTCAGCCAAGAATTGGTTTCTTCATTCAGTCAGCCAACAAGTATTTGAATACTAAAGAATGTAGATAAATTGATGCATCGATGTATCTATATTCTGTTCTTGAGTAGGCTATTTTAATTTAAAAGGTTCAATATATCTCTCAGAACAATTATTTTTATTTATTTTTTATTTTTGAGTTGGAGTCTCACTCTGTCGCCCAGACTGGAGTGCAGTGGCCGCTCCCGGCCACCGCAGCCTCGACCTGCTGGACTCTGGCGATCCTTCGGCCTCAGCCTTCCAAGTAGCCAGAATTACGGGCATGCGCTACCACGCCCGGCTGATTTTTTGATTTATTGTAGAGATGAGGTCTCGCTGCCCAGGCGGGTCTCGAACCCTCGGGCTCAGGCAGTTCACTCACCTCAGCCTCCCAAAGGCACAGGATTACAGGCTGAGCCACCGAGCCCGGCTTCTCAGAACAATTATTAAAACATTTTAATATAATTATTCCATCATATGAAAATAGAGGAAGAAAAAGTTTAAGGAGATAAAGCCAGGCAAAAATTAGGAAATATGCTTAAATATCCCACTAGCACGGTTTTAATAAGTAATAAATCTTTAATAATATGATTTAAAAGATTGGGTCTCTTAAACACCAAATTTAAGCAATATATTATCAGAAAAGTTAATAAAGTAAGTATCCATGCCTGAAAATTGTGTAGGGCAAATTTCCTCAAAATTGCAGGAAGCACACTTCCTACCATAAATATAAGTAAGTTTATGAAAGTCAGTGAATATCTTGTAGAGAATAAAAACCAGATTATGCAAAATCCTAGCACACTTATTTTATTAAAATATGCATGCAGTGATAAAAGACTTTTTATTTTGTTTTGCCTTTTCCCTGTATGAAGATTTATTGGTAGCGAACCATGCCTTATTTCTAGATATAAAGCTTCTAGCAATTTTGAGAACATAAAAACGAGTTTTGTTTTTACACACATAAAATAGCTTATCAATAAAAAGAATATGAAATGACATTATTGTCAACTAAACTCCAGAGAGACGAATATTAATTTTCAACCAAAGAGTAAGAGCACAAGTTTTCTCTTTCCTAATTAATAGTGCTAATTTCAAGCATCATTTATACCATGCATCTAAGTCCTTAAAAATTAAGCAATATCAGCAGTTAATGATTGGTTTGGTCTTTAGTTCCGTGATGAAACTCAAGGCAAATGAATAGTTTTAAAAGCTGCATACTAATTATGTTAATAAATGATTTGGGAGGTTCGATACTGGTTAAAACTGTGAATATATTTTTAATGATCAAAATATGCATTCAAGTTACAATTGAACTTTTATGTGATGCAGGGAGGTATTGAATGACTTTCATTAAATTTGCTATAGACATACTATACTGCTTTGGCTCTCCAGCAGTTTGCAATCATCGCGTGCCTGTAGTTCCAGCTACTTGGAAGGCTGAGGCGGAAGGATCCCGGAGCCTAGCAGGTCGAGGCTGCGGTGGCCTCAGTCTGGGCCACAGAGTAAGACCCCAACTCAAAAAAAAAAAATGTGGCAATTACTACACCATACAGTATGTATGTAAGCAGTCATGCTTTCTTAAAGTCCAGAGAAACCATAGGCCTATGTCCACACAGCATCATGCCCACAGACCAAATGTCATTGTCAAACACTGCAAGAACGTACTTAGTTATTGCAAAGCTTAAACCAGGGTGTTGTAATTATAGAATACATGCAGTCTACTTTCTTCGGTAATTTTACCAAAGAATATTTTATTTCACAGCAAAAAGAAATACCAACATAATATTGAAACAGTGCCTGGCATTTAAAAACAGTCCAAAGTGACCATGTTCTTTAATAACATATGTTTGTCCATTATTTCTTCCTAAAATAAAAGAGGAAGTATTGTTTATACACCTCAGGGTGATATTTGCATGTCAAATTGCTATTTATGCTATATATCACCCAAGACAGTTTGGATCCTTGCTACCTTTTAATAGCTGCATGAACTTAGGTATGCTATCTCTCCTTTCTAAACCTGAAAACTGGAGCATTATGAGAAGTAACCCTATTAATTAAATTAACTTTTTAATTCAAATACTTAAAAAGTAAGTAATTTTAAAGTACATCAAATTAACCTGGTTTTATTTTTAAATAAAGCAATTTTATGTGTCAAATATTTCACTTTGGCTGAAAGAACACAAAGTATTAAAAGTTAAAAAGAAAAATAGCTGAATTAATATGCAGATAGCAAATTTACTGCAGTTCTAAAACTATTTTGTTATGTATGTGGCGAAAGAGACATGGTAGAGTAGTTCTTTTCAGAAATTAATGAACAACTTCAGAACATTCAGATAAATACATTTGTCCCAGTGATTCTCACTGCTGAACAGGATTAATTTTAAAAACAAGTTTCTAAATCTCACTTAATTTCACTCATCCATCTGTTCACGTCTCATTGATAAGAAAAATTATAGACAAGGAACTAAAATTAGAAGCTGGCTTGGAAGCATTTGTTTCAAAAAATATACCTTAAAAACTGAAAAAAAAAAAATAACACTGGAAAAGTAGATATGAAAATCATCGCTCGGTCCCTTTGCTTTAAGCAGGCAGTTACAGCATGGGGTCAACACATTCAGTGGGCATTTAGGTACCTAAGACTCAGAGTAAGTATTCCACTATCAGTACTCTTGTTAGTGAGTCTGAAAATTTTCCTTCCTTTTGTGTAGCGGTGATGAAGTGCCGAGCTCAGAACTTTCAGCATTGAGCGATGCAAATGAAAATCCTGATGCCAACATTACATTCTTTTTTTTTTAATGTGAACTCTCTTTCTCTTTTTTCTCTGTAGAAATATTTGGCATGTTCTTCTATCTTTCCTATTCAGACAGTTTATCATAATACATTTAAATGTAAGAGGTGTGCAGGTATGTGCACATAGGTGTGTGTGTCTGTATGTATGTTTATTCTCCTTGCTGGTTCCTCAGGGAATCCTTTCAAGTTCTAGAAATTTCTCTTATAAATGCATTGAATATTTTATCCTCTACATTTTTATTATTGTAATTTCTATTTCCTGGATGGTGCCCCCACTCCATATTGATATTTTGAATCAGATGTCAGAAAGCTGCTTCTGTTAAGAACCAGGTAGCGAATATTTCAGACTTCAGAGGGTATTACATAAAGTTTCTGCCTCTTCTCACTTTTTCTTTCTTCCTCCTCTTTCTCATTTCCTTTTTTTCCTAATAATCCTTTTAAAATCTTTTCAAAAATATTTTTAGCTTAAAAGCTATACAAAAATAAAACATTGGCCATAAAGTTCTGACTCCTGTTATTCCTCTTAGTTTACTTTTTTATATTTTTCACTAGTAGGTTCTGTTGAAATATTCGAATTATTCTTTTTTCTTTATAGATTCTATATCTAATTAAGCACAAACTTGGGCAAATCATTTACTATCTTTATGTCTCAGTTGTCTCATTGATAACTGGAGACAAGATAGATAATAAAACATAAAATCTATGTGATTCTCAGCTTAGGGAATGTTGTACATAATGGATACTCAATGAATGTATTGATTGTTTGAATGAATGTAATATATCTCCTTAAGTGCTCCACGGACACTATAAATAATTTTTAAACCTCTATCTACTTTCTAAATTAACGTTATGTATTCAAGTATAAATCGTTGCATGTTTGAATGTATCTTTGTGCTGCTGAAGTAACCTAAACATCTAGTAAGTTTGGTTGTCCATTTATGTTTAAATGAGGAACAAAGTAGCCTGACATTAGGAGATATTATCGATTTTCTGCATTAACCTCTATTTCTTTTTCCCTTGCAGTTTCCTCTTCTGAATGAAATGACTGACTGCCAGCTCTTTGCACCTAGGCTGGACATGTTAACTGGGAGTATTTATTTATTTATTTATACAGGGTTTTCCTCTGTTACTTGGTCTGGAGTGCAGTGGTGCAACCTTGGCTCTCTACAGCCTCAAACTCCCGATAATTTATCATGTATTTATAACGCTTAATTTTTCATCTCTATTGAACTAAAAATGTCACCATGCGACATAGGTCCAAAATTATGTTTATAATTAAGCTTTGATATTGATGAATAAAAAGATAGCTAATTATATGGTATTCTGCTTGTGCTAATTTCTTAGACCAAATGATTTTGTTCAACATGGGAAATTTTTTTCTTTATCGGTGATAATTCTTAACTCCGTTCTATTAAGTGTCATATTTCATAGCAACCCTAGTCATTGACAATTTGTAATCTGGAGTCATAGAGAACTGGGTTCAAATCTTTGCTCTTCCATTTACTAACTTTGTGGACTTGGAAAAAAAGTTATTTAACTCTTTAACATATATTTGTTTAATCTGTATATTTCATTTTTTTAATTTTACAAGCATCTATTAAATGCCTACTACTTTACTAGATTTCTATGAAGATTAGTAAGAGAAAGAAAGTAAGGTGATCCTCTTGGTACTTAATAAGTCTTTGATAAACATTTGCTGTTTTTGTTTTCAACTCTCTTTTTACAGAACAAAGCAGAAATTGAACATGAGGCAGTTTTATATTGTCAATCATTCTTTACTGCGTGGTAGACTGTTGCTGGAAAACAAGCAATACATGTTTAAAATAATTTTAAAGGTCTGACATTTATATTGGTCTGAAAACATCCTGATATTATAGCAATATCAACTAAGAAAGAATGTGCAAACCATCCTGGAAAATCGTGCATGAACTCTTTCATGTCTGTTAGAAATCCTTTCAGAGCAAATACTTAAATTGAATCCCTCCCCCCAAAAGAATTCACAAAATAATTTAATCTCCAAAATATCTTCCATTGTGTGTCTCAAGACCCCTTTTCCCGAAATTAATATGCAACAACCATGTATAGCTTCCTATATTAACCAAAGAGAAGGGCTGCATTTTGCACTTGGGCTTTGTTTTCTTATCTTGAAACTCAGTGATCTCTGAACTGAAGCTCCAAGTTGGTCCATGTAAATTAAGACTGCCTTTCTCTTGTTGTTCTCCTGACCCACATGCTGCATGCTCACCTTTGCAGAGGAGCACTGGATCCCCTTTTCTAGATGATCACTATCAACATCCAGTTGGCAGTAAAGAAGATAATTATATTTCTCACGAAAACCAAAACATTCGGCTGAAGAGCTGAGGAAAAGCTAGGATTGGTTTCTTTTCTAAATGATCTTTCACATTCCACAATTTACAGACTAAAAGAGGGAATCCCAGGGCCCTTTGTCCATCTGTGCTTTAGGAATTCCCTCATTAAATGCCTACAAAAGAGTATTACACAGCAATTGTCTTCACCGATTTTACCTGGTATTAGTTCTCTCGGGCTGCCAGAACAAAGTTCCACAGACTGAGTGGCTTAAACAACAGAAATTATTTCCTCACAGTTCCAGAGGTTCTCCACTGGGGAGCAAACAACTCTATCCACAATTTTAAAATACTAATTAGAATAACTTGATTAAAAAACAATGTAATATAATACATAATGTGCTAGACTCAGAGTAGGAAATTAGTTTGGGTCAGTCCTTATGGTCAGTCCGTGATCTCCTCAAAACTAAGTTTCTCATAAATAAAAAAAGTCTAGTAAAAACATCTGGCCCATCTATTCTAAATGTAAATCTCATGACATTATTATTATCAGCGTGTTTCGAAGGGTTTTATGACTTTCTTTCTGTAACATTACAAATCAGTTTTCACTTCCTAGACCGTTACATTCAAAGAAACAATATATTTCAAATAAGTCTTCATTGTTTTTATTAATGCATTCGTCTCTCTATGCCTATTATTCACGAAAATGGGAGATGATGGTTTTATCTATATCATAAATGTATCCGGACAAAATGCAATATTGATAAAGAGGATTTAAGTACTTTGCCAAATACTTAGCACTCAATAAATGTTAACTTGCATCCTTTTAAATTTGAATCAGCATTGCTTTATATTTAATTTATGATTTTTTTCTCAATTCCTAGACATGTAGCAGAGGACTTAGTCTAGCAACTCAAATGAACTGGGGGAAAAAGTGACTGGGGGAAGAAAGGAAGAACCAGTAGCAGGTTAGTTCTTTATCCCCTGAGCAGGGCTGAACAGATGCTGGGGAGAGATTTAGAATCTATACTTGCAAACAGTTCAGTGGACTGGGCCTATCCTTTAGGCTTGTATTACAAATTGTGCTGGTTCATCACTATACATGGGGAGACATCCCCCCCAAAATTTATTTATTTAAAAATTGTGTATTTATTCTTACATGTTGTAAATTTCAGTCATTGTCAAAGTCCTCTCCATTTGACCCAGTAAACCTATTGAGATACTTTTCCATTGCTCAAGACGATTTTTGAACTTATCCATTTTGATGCCTTTTAGTGCTTCTGCTATTTTTTGTTTCACCTCTACCAGGTGGGCAGAACGTTCCCCTTTGAGGACATTTTTCTTCCCGGGAAACAAACAAACAAACAAAAAGTCACTGGGGTGAGATCCAGTGAACAGGGAGGGTGGGGCACGGGAGTCATGCCACTTTTGGAAAAAAAGTTTTATTCCAGAAATAGTGATATATGAACCCATAATGCGAAGAAGATCCACTTGAGCTGGTTGTCAAGGTAAGAAGAGATTTTAACTGAGCAGGCTGCTTTTGTACATCACTGTGTAGCTTGGGACATTCATGGGTCACGTACCACTCATCATCATTAATTTCTACATCGTGAAAGTGAGGGACGTAAGACTTTTCAGCCTTTCTCATATAGCGACATCATGATGGTATGTGTGGGCTTTGTGGCCCCCTGGTCTTAACTGCTTGAGTTGCATAACCTTGAATAGCATATACAATTTCTACCAAATAAGGAATGCTCAAAACATTTATAAAGTATCTTCCATTTACGTGGTGAGGCTAAATAAAATTTCTCACTCAATAACTTTCTTGCTCATCGTCTACATAGATGGGCTGGCACATCAGGGTCAAGATGTTGAGGATGAGAAAGACACAGCTCTGCTCTTCAAAATACTCTCTTATGCTTCTGAATGCTAAGCATGGGCTGACATAATAAGGGGTTTATTGGAAGCTAGTATTCTTTCTTTCAAATCCAAAATTACATGCCTAGGTAGGAGCATAGAATGCATACTTTAAGATAGCACAACGTATTTTCAGAGCTACGTTCTGCAACCAATATTCCTAATTCTAATGAAGAGCTTTGATAATATAATTTCAGGCAAGTTAGCAAGTAATAAAGAAGATGCCTTTGTAAAGGAAATCATGTTTCTCTTCCTCAGATTAAATTTCCCCACATATTTACTCACATAAAGCATTTTATTTAACTAGAATACATTTAAAATAAGTACTGCGCTCAGCCTGTAATCCCGCGCCTTTGGGAGGCTGAGGTGAGTGGATTGCCTGAGCCTGCAGGTTCGAGACCCGCCTGGGCAGCGAGACCTCATCTCAACAATAAAATCACAAAATCAGCTGGGCGTGGTAGCACATGCCTGTAATCCCGGCTACTTGGAAGGCTGAGATGGAAGGATCGCTGGAACCCAGCAGGTCGAGGCTGCGGTGGCCGGGAGCTGCCACTGCATTCCAGTCTGGGCGACAGAGTGAGACTCCAACTCAAAAAAAATAAAATAATAAAATAAAATAAAATAAGTACTGATTCACATTGAAGTTTATGAAGAACATTTGAATAAGTTCCATCGCCTTATCTATTTTACTTTGTCAGATAAATAATCGTGCCCCAAGCATTTTGAATTCATTGACAAAGTTATTTTTGTAATTACCTTTACATTTATCTTTTGGCAAAGCAGGAAATGTACACCCAATTCATCTGGCAGTAGGTACTGTGATATGTTAAACAGAATTTTATAGAAATGCCATATTCAATTAGTAATTTCACCTTGCCACCTCAACTATTAGTGAACTAATCCGGGAGTTGCCTATAAAAAAATCATGTCATGAAATAGTTTCCTGAGCCATTTATAAGTTATTAATATGCTGTCAAGTTTAAAACTCAAGTTGAATTCAAAACAGAGTTCATGATCTTCAGATTTGTACAGTGCCATTGTGAACCAGTGACATGCAAGGGAAAGGTTCTAAACTTTTATTCTCTTTTATCTTACTCATAATCTCTCCACTTCCCTGTGTGTCTCCACTGTCTTCCCTGCATGACTAGAATCATGAGTCGTATTAGCAATGAACTGTTTCTTCCAATCAACTCTGCTTCTGCCTATTTTTCTTTTCCAGTCAGGAAGATGATGGGTTTGACTGAATTTCCAAAGATAGAATATACCATTAACATTGATTCTTTTTTTAAAAAAAATCTGTAATGGGGTATTGTGCTGGTATTCCTTCATTGAAATTCTAAGTATGTGGATTAATCACAAAACCATATTCTTCAGAAATACTGAAATTACAATATTCATATGTTTTCACATATCAAAACTGTATTTGTGCTGTGTTCTCTCATTTTTCTGTTTACTTTCCCTTATCTTTTTCCTTTTATAATATGCTAAATTGCAAGAGGCAATTCCTGGTTGTTGCTTATCATAAAATTTCAAGACAAAATCTAGATCTGCTTTTTCTAGGGCACTGTTTCAAGTCAATTGCAATGATAAGATCCTGCCCCCAGGGCAAAAATTTAGCTATTTATTAACCAACAAATATTTTTAAATGTATGCTATAGGAAGACCTTTGGGAGATATGAAGAGATGCCACCATCATGTCCTCAAAAACTCATAATTTAGTTGAGAAGAAAATGCTCAGTCCAATGAAAAATCAGTTAATAATAATGCATTAAATTGGAACAGAATGCAGGTTCAAAGGGTGTTAAATATTATAAAACTACTAAATGAACCATACTAAGTGATCCGTTTACACTTCACAATATTTAGCTAGACCTTTAAGGATAGAATTAAAATTTGGAGGATTTTATAGAGACCTCAGTCTTATGCAACAACAGCAGACCATGATAAAATCTAGTTCCCTCTTGGAGTCATCTTGTCTCAACTTGCTTTTAACTGACTATTCTAGGCTGCTTAACATAAGGAAAGAGGACAAACAATTCCCCTCCTGATACCAGTGGTTATAACATAAATTAGATAAGATATTATGTGGCTTCACTGACCTTGAGACTTCAAATTAAACAATATCTCTCTATCAAAAATTTTAGTGGTGTTTTAGTCAATGTAAAACTGAGTATGATATGGTTGTGATTCATAGTCTCATGTCCTGTGGGAGAGATACACAGGTAGAAACAATCCAAACCAAGTAGGGTGTGATGAGAGCTGAAATGAAGGAAAAAAAATGAAGCTGTATGTGACCAGATTTTAACCAATCTAAGAAATTTAGTCCAATGTAATAATATAAACAGTCTGTCAAAGTAAAAGCTCAAACCCTTTGATAAAGCTCCTTTAAAATCCTCCTTTCTTTTTCTGCTTCTTTGTAAAATAGCCTCTGGCTATATGGTAAATGAAGTAAATTTTAAATAGCTTTGAAGATTTAATTTTTTTTTAAAGAATACTCATAGCTCAAGGATCCTCAGGAACCATACAAGTTATGATAGTTGAGGTACTTGTCTTGTCTGAAAACTGAATCCATGATGGATAAGCTGCACCTGGTTCTACCTTGTTCTTTTGGATGAAGTTAGAGTTGGTGAGAGATGATACACTACTAACCACTGCTGTACTCTGTGGTTTGGGTCTTAAAGTAGCCTAAACCTTATATAAGAGAGCAAGAAGCCTGGCATGATTGCTCACTCCTGTAATCCCAGTACTTTGGGAGGCGGAGGCGAGGGGTTGCCTGAGTCAATAGGTTTGGGACCAGCCTGGGCAACTTGGTGAGACCTCTTTGCTACAATGCATTAAAAAATTAGCCTGGCATGGTGGCATGTGCCTATGGTTCCAGCTACTTGGAAGACTGAGGCAGAAGGATCACCTGAGCCCAGGGCGAGGCTACAATGACCATTAGCATGCCGCTACACTCCAGTCGAAAGAGTGAGAGACTCCAATTCAAAAAATAAAATAAAGAGAGAGAGAAAGAGGAAGGTATTTGGCAAGCTGGAAACTCTAGGGTGGGAACTGATGCTTCAGTCTACCAGTGGAACTTCTTTTTTCTTTGTGGAAATCCCAATTTTACTCTTAAATATTATCCTTTAAACTAATTGGATGACTGAATTTACCTAATGTCAACTGAGCATAAATATTAATCACATCACAAAATATCACAAAACACTTTTGTAGATTAATGTTTAGCTCAGTAACTGGGTAATATAACTTAACCTAGTTGAAAAATAAATTGCTGATAACTGGAAGAGAATAAGAAGGATCCACTATAAATAAACAAACAATTAAATAGATAAGAGGCAAGAATAAGAAAGCACTTAAGGACAACTTGGAGGGTTTTACCTTGGTAACTGGAAAAGTGATGTACATGTAACAAAACAATAGAAAGCTGATTTGGAGGGCTAATTAATTCTGTTTTAGATGTTAATTGGTGTGAGTTGAATGACCAGATTATTGAAGGTGATTCGCCCAACCAATGTACTTCAATTGAACTGTGGAAGGGATCAGCACATAATTTTCACTGCCCTGTCCTGGACATAACTGATGGGGCCAGTAGGGCATACCAGACCCAATACAAGGACTAAGCTTAACCAATCAAATTCTTCTCACATTTATATAATCACACACTCAAGTTAATCAAATAGTCATGGGTACCCTAGCTATAAAAACATGGAGTCCTAGAAGGAGCAGACATGAAATTGTAACTGTGTGCTGTAGAGCGTAGCCCAAACAGAATCTTTGAAGAACATAGATGAGATGGATGAGTTAGCCTTGTCCTTAAAGGTGGAGAATATAGCTTTAGTTCTTTTCTGACCTTCCATCTTAAAGATGGAGAATATGACTTTAGTTTTCTTATTTCTAGACACTGAATGATGCCGATTTTACTGCATTCATTTTCTTTCAACTTTCTAATTATTACCATTCCCATTTAAAAAATGTATTTGAGTAGGTTTCTGTTCTTGAATCCAGGGAAAAAAACAAAAAACAAGCCGAGCTCGGTGGCTCAGCCTGTAAACCCGCGCTTTGGGAGGCTGAGGTGAGTGGATTGCCTGAGACCGCGGGTTTGAGACCCACCTGGGCAACTTGGTGAGACCTCATCTCTACAATAAATCAAAAAAATTAGCCGGGTGTGGTGGCACTCGCCTGTACTTCCAGCTCCTTTTAAGGCTGAGGCGGAAGGATCGCTGGAGCCCAGCAGGCCGAGCCTGCAGTGGCTGGGAACAGCCACTGCACTCCAGTCTGGATGACAGAGTGAGACTCCAACTCAAAAAAAATCCCAAACAAACAAACAAACAACAACAACAACAACAAAACATAAGTTCCAGGAGGAAATCTAGTTGGTAGGTAATATCAACACTACCTATTTGCAAACATTCTGCTACCTAAATTGTTCATTTGTATGTTTGGTAGTGATAAAAAGAGAAAGAGAGAATTTTAAAACTGGGACCAAAATGAGACTAGATGTACTTGAACTGGAAAATTGTGATTTCCAAAAGTGTTCGTACTTGCTACAGCCTGGTACTTGCAGGATCAAAGTCAAATATTTGTGAAGAAATATCTCCTGATATTTTGCCTACAATTATTATTTATTTATTTTTTGAGTTGGAGTCTCACTCTGTCACCCAGACTGAAGTGCAGTGGCCACTCCTGGCCACCGCTGCCTCGACCTGCTGGGCTCCGGTGATCCTTCCACCTCAGCCTTCTGAGTAGCCAGAATTACAAGCATGCACTACCACGCCTGGCTGATTTTTTGATTTATTGTAGAGATGAGAT
>NW_007252175.1:1029015-1029909 GCF_000164805.1 Carlito syrichta | reverse complement strand
GGTGGGTCTCGAACCCGCAGGCTCAGACAATCCACTCACCTCAGCCTCCCAAAGGCGCGGAATTACAGGCTGAGCCACCGAGCCTGGCTTTGCCTACAATTATTAAACCACATATAGAGTTATAATCTATTCTCTCTACCATATTTTCACTGATCTTGTACTCAATTCCTACCTTACCCACCTCAATTTCCTTGGCCCATGATAACCATCACTTTCTTACATAAGTCTCTAACTCTCTTGCTATTTTTTAAAAATATTTTTATTTTAAAATTGTGGAGTACAGTTAAGGGTTAAGTATACAAATATGCATCATTCAGGCACCCTTGTGGATAAGGGGTGTCTCCCTGTCCCCAGACAGATATTGACTACCACTAATCCCACCTCCCTTCCCCTCTTTACCCCCCCATATTTTCCCACCACTGTCAATCCTTTTCTGATAGTATTATGATAGATGTTCAAGGCCCACTATATGGGAGAGAATATGTGATACTCAGATCTTTGTTTCTGTGAGAGATCATTCAGTATTATAGACTCTAGTTTCATCCAGATTGCTGCAAAATTCATGATTTTGTTCTTTTTTATGGCTGTGTAGTATATGTACCACATTTTTTTAATCCTGTCCTCTTTTGATGGACAGCATGGTTGGTTCCAGGTTTTTGCAATTGTGAACAATGCTGCGATAAACATACATGTGCAGGTATCCTTTTTATAGAGTGATTTGAGTTCTTCAGGGTATACTCCCAGTAAGGGGATTGTGGGGTATATGGGAGGTCGATATTTAGAGCTTTTAGGAATCGCCACAATGCTTTCCACAGAGGCTGCACTAGTTTACACTCCCACCAACAGTGTAGTAGTGTTCCCTTTTCACCACATCCTCTCCAGCATCTGTTATTT
>NW_007252175.1:939820-1028827 GCF_000164805.1 Carlito syrichta | reverse complement strand
CTGTGGGCTGTCTCCCCGCTCTCTTGATGGTTTCTTTGGCTTTGCAGAAGCTTGTCAGTTCAATGAGGTCCCACTTGTCTATCTTATCTCTTATGGCCCATGTGTTTTGGACTTTGTCCAGGAATTGGATGCCAATTCCAATTTCCATAAGGGTGTATCCTGCATTTTCTAAGATTCTTATGGTTTGAGGTTTTACATTTAAGTCTCTGGTCCATTTAGAGTTAATTTTTGTCTATGGGGATAGATAGGGATCTTGTTTGAATCTTCTGCATGTGGTCAACCAGTTTTCCCAGCACCATTTACTGAACAGGTTCTCCTCTTCCCAGTGGTAGGTGGTGGAGGCTTTGTCAAAGATGAGTTGGTTGAGAAATTGAGGTTTTGCTTCTGGAATCTCAGTTCTATTCCATTGGTCTATATGCCTATTCCTGTACCAATACCAAGCTGTTTTGATTATTGTAGCTTTATAGTAAAGTTTTAAGTCATAGTGTAATACCTCCTGCTTTGGTTTTTTTGCTGAGGATTGTTCTGGCTATTCTTGGTCGTTTGTGTTTCCATATGAATTCCTGTGTTGTTTTTTCTAGGTCTGAGAAGAATGTGCTGGCAATTTGATGGATATTGCATTAAATCTGTTGATTGCCTTAGGTAAGATGGACATCTTCACAATGATGATTCTTCCAATCCATGAGCCTGGGATATTTTTCCACTTGTTTGTGTCAACTTTAATTTTTTTGAGCAGTGTTTTGAGTTTTCATTGTAAAGGTCTTTCACATCTCTGGTTAGGAAAATGCCAAGGTATTTCATTTTGTTTTGTGACTACTGTGAATGGGATTATGCTTTTTATTTGGATTTCTATTTGTTTATTATTGGTGTAAAGAAATGCGATTGTCTTTTGCACATTTATTTTATACCCTGAGATTTTTACCAGTGTCCTTTATCAGTGCAAGGAGGCTTTTGACAGATTCTCTTGGGTTTTCAAGGTACACAATCATGTCATCTGCAAAGAAAGATAACTTGACTTCCTCTTTTCCTATTTGGATACCCTTGATCGCCTTCTTTTTTCTGATTGCTCTAGCCAGGACTTCCAATACTATATTGCACAGGAGGGGAGAGAGTGGGCATCCTTGTCTTGTTCCAGTTTTCAGGGGAAATGGTTCCAATTTTTGTCTGTTTAGGAGTATGCTAGCTGTGGGTTTCTCGTAGATGACTTTTACTATTTACATTTTTTGCTTTGCCTTTCCCAGCTAGTAAAATCCCAACCATTGTAAATTTCAACTCTGTGCCTACTCTATACCTTCGCCCTCTCAGAGTATCACTGGAAAAATATACCCAATCATACTGTCTGGCCACAATTGAAATTTGTAACCATTAACCTCAAATATGCTAATCAACAATCATACTACACCTCCACAGTTCAGTCACATCTACTTCTCTGGAAAAGGATCTTACACTTTGGTCACTGTCATTAAAACTCCAATACATCCACCTTTCTTCTCCATTATGAATCTTTTGAATATGCTTATACTTCCCACTTCACTGAGAACACAGGGTCAATCAACTACCTAAACCCATTACCACACCTTCTTGCCTCCCTAACAGGTTGTAAGACTTCCCCAGAAGCCCTTCCTTGTTACTTCTGCAGAACAATTTTTCCCCTTCTATTGGTTGATTAGTATTGGTAACAGCTGGGAATTCAGAAGAAAGAGAATGGGCAGTGTCTGTTAATGGGTGTCAGGTTATTTTGAGTGATAAAAATGTTCAGAAATTATATTATAGTGATAATTGTATACATCTATAATTATCTAATTACATTAATTTTTATTATTTAAAAATTAATAAATTTCACACTTTAAACATGAATTTTATGATAAATTATCTATATCTCAATAAAGCTTTTTTTAAGGTAAAATAATTTATGGAAGACAATCTTTGTGATTTCATGGTTTACAAAACTGTTTTTGACAGTACATACACACAAAAATGTATAAGCATTATAAATTAAGTTAGTCTACTTCAAAGTGAAAAATATTTTTTCTCCTCTAAAATTACTACTACAAAATATACAAGTTATAGACTTGGAAAAAATATTTACAATACACATTTGGTAAAGACACATGTAGAAGATATAAATAACTGAAATTCAATGTTACAAATTAAATAACACAATTAAGCAATGAGAAAATGATGGATACTTTATGAAGCAAAATATATAAATCAACAATAAGTAAATAATGTGTTCAAACTATTTGTCATAAAAAACTATTTGATGCCATTACATGTCAACCAACATAACTAAAGTTAAAAAACAATAATTAGAACTCTTATTCATTGACAATGGAAGTATAAAATGGTACCAATTTGGAAACTATTTATGTTTTTTATAACACTCCACATCGCCTTCCTATGACACAAAAATGCCATTTCTTATTTCTTTATCTAAGAGAAATTATATACATATATCTCTACAAAAAGACTAGTACAAAGATATTCAGAACAGCTTTATTTGTAGTAACCCCAGAATGGAAACTTTCTAATTGTCTGCCAATAGGGTAATGATTTTAAAATTTTGTGGCATTTTTAAGCAATACAATACTACTCAGCAATTAAAATTAATCACCGATATATACAAAAAAAATGGATGAGTCTCAAAACCATTACATAGAATACCTGAAACCATATGCAAAATAGTGTAGCTACATGATGTGCTTTATATTAATTTCAATAAGGACAAGTCAAATCTGTGACAATAAAAAAACCCACTAGATTCCTCTTGATGTGAGGAATTGACTAGAGGGACATGAGAAAAGATTCATATCTGTCAAAATATGCTAAACTATACAAGAGCTGTTCTTTTCATGTAAATTTTACCTCATCGAAATAAAAATAAAAAGTTATCATTCCTCAATTGGGTTAGTGATTAGGTAGAAGTCAGGGTAAAACACTCTTTATCAGATACTGGAGAAATGCCAATACATATTTTGCAATTGCTAAATATTTTGTAAAAAATTTTTTTATTTGAAGATCTGATGGCCACAGGAGAAAAATGCTAAACAGCCGAATATTAGTGATGTGTATTGTTTGTAAAATGATACTTATAGCAAAGCATTATATTTTTAAAAAATGGACTCAGTGACGCTTCAGCTGGTTTGAGAGCAGAAACGAATTCAGATCTGGAGAATTAAAAAACTGGGCCTTGCAAGATTGGAAAAGTCAACCTTTTTTTAGATCCCAAACTGGAAAAGGTCTACTAAGATCTTTTAGTTAAGCAAAGACTTAGCTATAAACAGGAAGGTGTTGAAGAATAGGGAGATCCTTTAACAAGGTTTGAATCCCATGGCTTCATAACAGCTGCTATTAATTTCAGAGAGAGAAAGAGGAAAGCAAGGTGGCAAAGCTCAAATAAGTGAATCATCCTAGGTAATTACATCTAGCAAAGGATCTGAGTAGAGTTACAGGTATGAGGTGATTAGATTGATTTGTGCAAGAAATGAGATGCCTAATAAACCACAGCCTGGCCTAAAAATATCCCCAAACTTGCACTTGCAGAATGTGGTTAGAAGAAGTGCCTTCTCCAAAGAGGACAGATTCCCTAAAGCCCATTTAAAATAGAGCCATGGACCCCAGGAGGGAAAAAAATAAATGAACAAAAGATGTGTTCTCTGATAAAAGAGAGTCTATGCTAGTAATTTCCTCCACTCCTAGGTTAGAAAATCTTTCCAAAGTCAATCCCATAAGATTTCCTCCTTGCTATGGACTCTACCAAATGAGTCCCTTTCCCAAATGAGACTTTTAGTGAAGTTTGCAGACCCCCTAGACTTGCTCCTTGGAGAGCAGATCACTTGTCTTTTGTCACTTGTTTGCCAGACTGGGATGTTATAACTGATGAATAGGGTTGTACTCCATTCACAAATCTCTCCAGGACCTCAAACTAGATACCTATTCTAGATGAGGAGTGGTAAATAATCTTGAGATGCAGCCCACACGGGGATGTGAAGGCTACATTAATGAGTTTAATATTTTACTGAAAAGCAGTGTACCGCCATCGAAAGGTTTTAGCTTACACGAGGCGTGATATATGAAGAATGCCTCTCTAGCTTCAGTGTGCTGAGCGGATTGGAAGTGGATAAGAGTAAATAATAGGCATAAATTAGGTTTTATAGCAATCAAGTTGAGAGATGGTCGTAGCTTGTACTAGGCTCGGGGCAAAGGAAATTTAGGATATGGATCAATATGAGAAATATTTAAAAGGTAATGTTATTCGAACATGCTGATGCATTGGAAATGGTATGTGACAGAGAAGGGATGGCAAGGGGGGGGTTGAAAATTTAGTTGGATGATGGTGACATTTGCTGAGTAAACAACTAGAAAATAATTAGGTAGGGGAGTATAGTTTGTAACTGAGCCATGTGGGATATCCCATGTTTGAAGTCTCTTGAAGATTCTAATGCCTTGAATTCAGAAGAAATGTCTATCCTGGACAATTTATTTAGATATAATTAGTAAATAAATAATGACTGAGGCTTTAGAATTAAATTAGGTAGCTTGGGAAGAGACTATAGAATAAAAACAAGGAAACCTAGGTAAACAAAAAAATGTCCTGTGAAATATAATTATGTCTAATGTAGCAGTTCTGTAGCACTTAGGTTAAGTTCAGATTGAATTACACATGCATCATATTAAACAACTCTGAAAGGGGTATGGTGCAGTGCTAGAAATTTGAGCTCTGAAAATAAAATATTGTTTTGTCACTGAATAGCTTTCTGCTTTGACCTTATTATTTTGGGCTTCAGTATTCCCGTGGGAAAAATGAGAATAAAACTGAATTGAAGAGCATTCGAAAGAATTATACTTTTGAAAAATATCAAAATATCTTATATATAACAAGAGATTTGCTTTTTTTAAAGTAATTTCTATACTGTCAAATCTGTAAACTTAGATATTCTGGGAAAAAATAAGCACTTTTTGAAATATTTCAAATATTAATTCTTCTTTAAAAAATAAATGTACTTGTCATTACAAGCCAGAGTATAGCAAATCTTTTAAAACCACATTTTACATTGTTTATAATGACTTTAAAATTTCACTAAAGAAAAAAGATAATTGTTTTTATAAGGTAAGAATATAAAGAAAATGGCTCATGACTTTGTTATTATATAACAAGACAATTATCACATTAACTTTTTTCAGTAAATTATCAAAGTCATTTTCCTGTCATATTATTTGTAAGATAAGCAAAATATAGCTACTCTTGGCCACAGTTACTCTGAAATATTGCATAAATGTGGCTCATATTATTTGTACATTTCATCATTCTCTTTTTCTTCCGCTTCTTGAAGAAGGGTAATTAAAATGTCTGGAAAAGAACTTGGACACCAAATATCCACAAAGAGAAAACATTTCTATTGCCAAGTTAGAAAGCAAACTCTCTGAGGCTGGAAAATGCCTTTTATTTTATTCCAAAATTTTAATATCTAAAGAGATCTTAGTTTTCCAAAGTACTTCATATCAGTTGCTGGCTAATAAAGGCTGCTGATTAAAACTCGGAAAGAACGTTGAAAGGCACAGTCAGCCAGACATTTGGTCACTTTATTTCTATTAAATATTGATGCTGCCACGGCTTCGTTCTGATGTATGAAATTCAATTTTGCAGAATTTCCCAGAGGGGGCCTGTGGTGTGGAGTTAGGGGAGAGTATCAGCCTGGAAATAGACTTAAGATAATGCGGTGCTATCTTTTCATCACCAGAGAGTCATGTATTTAAAATGAGCAGTTACTATGCTACTCCATCGGAGTGGGGTCCAAGGAAGAAGAGCTGGCTGGCCTCAAAACTTCAGGCGATCCATGACATCCAAAGGCCTTGAGCAGGCTCCTCCAGCAAGCAACTGGTTACCACTTTGTGAACAACTTGAGGAAAAGATGCAAGACCGTTGTTGCTAGCCTCTTTGCAGAGAAGCACTAGCAGTGCAACGCAAAATCTTCGGAGCACGTCTGCGTGCTGAGCTCAGAATTGTGTTCACTGTGAAACTTTCACTGTGAAACATCTGCAGCCAGACATCCCGTGTGATGCTGCTTCTCACCACCCACCCCACTCCCTGAGTGGCTGCCAAGAGCATGGATTATGATTTTCTTTTTTTTTTGGAAACAGGAAAAAAATAGTTCTTCTGTGTGAATTTCATCTTGCCAGATAGTAAACTGTCAGCGAATGAGTGATATTAGGACACTTTAGGGGTCCCAAATGACTCATTTTATAGACTGTCTGGGCACGTGTGTCTACACACAGTTTTTTCTATTAATTTGTTCTCCCTCAAAATTCTATACCAAACTAGAAAATATCGAACTTATGTCTTCTTTACATTCTTTTTTTATTATTATAAAGATGTAGGGTACAATTCAGGGTTAGGTATACAAACGATGATTATGCAGGTGCCCTTGTTGATGAGGTGTGCCCCTCCCTCCCCTGGCAGTTTCCCTCGACTGCCAATCCCACCCCCCTTCTCCTGACAGCTTCTCACTATTGCCAATCACTTTCTTATAGTATTATCATTGTTCAAGTTATGCTGAAAAGAAAAGAAAGCCCTTGGAAAAATTAGACTAGATCTGGTTTTTACCAGGTCTTAATAAAGATATTTCTTGTTTCTTTATTCAATTTAGATAACTTTTGCCTTTAAGAATTTATTATTATTATTATTATTATTATTATTATTATTATTATTATTTTTGAGTTGGAGTCTCACACTGTTGCTCAGGCTGGAGTACAGTGGCATGCTCACTTCTGCCTCAGTCTTCAAAGTAGCTGAAACTACAGACACAGGCCACCATGCCCAGCAATTTTTTTTTTTTTTAATTTAGTGTAGAGATGAGGTCTCGCCAAATTACCTAGACTGGTCTCGCCCACCTAGGCTCAGGCAATCCTCTCACTCCAGTTCCCCAAAGTGCTGAGATTATAGGTGTGGGCCACCAAATCCAATCACTTTTAGAAATTTCAATATGAAGTTTGGAAAGCTTTAATCGTACTCTTCGTTTTAGATTTAGATTTTTTTTTCTTTTTCCTTTCCAACTTAAAATTCTGTATAAAATGCATTTGGTTATATAATTTAAGCATTCACATTTTTGTGTGTAGGGGGGGTACGTGATACTTTTAATATAGCTAGTTAAGAGCCAATAAGACTATTCACTCATACATTTTCTCTTCAGTGACATCAATATATTAAAGGGGGTAGGTTTGACTCACAAGCCTGAAGCCAACCTTTTACTTTGTTCTCAATTCTCTGTTCCGTCTCACCGCAGGAGACTCCTCCAGCATTCATCAAGGCTGGCTGAACCCAGCTGGCTGTGCTGAGCTTCCAGAGTGACTTGGGCATTGGGGACAATCTGGCTCATTACTAGCATCTGACTTTTTGGCCCAAAGAACAAAATTTCATAAGCAACACTTACAAAAGGCTCCATTTTTTCAGGGTGTCCAATTTTCTGACAACCTTCTTCTTGGAAAAAAGACACAGTGTTTTTTCCTCGGTGCAACTTATTATTGCATGGACAATACATCTTTTTTGGAAAGAAGAGCTGTGGAATTTAATGGAAAAGAATTAACAGGAAAAAGCCCTCTCAATGATTCAATTGGGGGTGGAGGTAGAGCTAAATCAGCAAATCACTCCAACAAATTCGACATTTAGTTCCCAAGCCCAATTTTCTAAAGCAAACATTTTAAAATCTATGGGTGCTTGGTGAATTGGATTCCAGTCCCATTGAAGCCATTTGTAAAAAAGAAAAAGAAAAAAGAAAAAGAAATAAACTTATCCAGTGCTTTATACCATATCTTTAGTTTGTCAAGAGGGCTTTGTGTTAGCAGAGGGATCTTGCAGCAAATACAAAAGGATATTTTCCTAAAATTTGCACAAGACTACAGCATGAATAAGGTAGCATTAAATAATTAAATAGCCTTTCAAATCATGTTGTTCTAAGCAGGTGATGTTTTTACTTTCATATTAAAAGGGTGAGGAACAGAGGAGGTAGGCTGAAATAAAGATAACATAGTGGTTGCATCCAAAACTGTTCTACAGTAACTGTCATTTAAAAACTTCAAGGTGTACATGGCAAGAGAGAAGTCAAGGACACAAAAGACCAGCACAAAATCAGCAGCAAATGGAAATAAACGTGGCCATGTCAGAGTCAAGTAGCAAACCAGAGTTTCACGGCAGACTTCACACAGAGGGTTTCACACAGAGGGCAGAGAGTGCAGTGGAAAAGATGGAAGAAGAATAGTTCTGGGAAACTAACTGAATCAGTCACCAGAACAGTAAATGGAGTGGCAAAAGCTAAGACCCTTCCAAAGGAAAGCCAGACGGTAAAAATAGTTAGATTTTAACAGACAATACTCTGTCTCAGAGCTACTATCTAAATGCTGGGGTTTGCACATAAAACAAATAACTGAAATGTGAATCCTAAATACGCATTCCCTTGAATTAATTATCCGAAAGAACACAGTAGCCACAAAGCTAATTTCTATACATGAGTGTCTATATATACATATTACTACTGTATGATGACTTTTCAGGAAAATATTGTTAGATATTTATGAACCTGCTTTCTGTATCCCACCACTAGAATGAATAAGAGTAGTATTTTCCTCTATCATATTCATGACTGTATTCCCAGGTGGTGGCACAAAATTAGCATGAATCAGTTCTATAAATATCTGGTGAATGGATCAATTATTAGCTATCTTCCTTTGGAGTTCTGCTTTATTTATAAAATTGTTAATTGGGTTTCCTAACATTCTTTTTCATACAGCTTCAATGTTTGTTTTACTACATATGAAAACCAAACATTCTCTATCATAGATAGATTAGCACTGTTTAGCAGCAATGGTGGTTACTGCCAAATACCATTTCTCTGCTGGAAATGCATCCAAAATTTTAAGAGCTTATAAAATTGAAAAAGTGACATATGGTATGATCACATTCAAGAGGAAAGAAGTATAAATTCACAACATTATATGTTAAAAAAAACAAGCAAATAATATTTTAAAAAGGAATATTTCTATCATAAAACACCACTAATACATACTATTCACATTATTTATTAGTTGACAATATAAATTTCAAGCATTTCAACAAATTATGAGCAGCGTCTTCAGCTTATATAAGCTTCGTAATTTCTAGAGGATTATATATTTTAGCAAACCTACTGTATAATGAGCAAGCAATTGATATTATAAATCTATGCTATTATTTGCCTTTATTTTGGTTCCATATTAGCATACTGTGAGGTAGAGAACTCCTTTTATAGGTATTCTATGGCAGTTGACTATTGCCTATGCCAGGACTGATCCCCAAACCTGATAATTGAATGTAGTCCAGTTATATGTTGCTAAAGAGTTAGAACCTGTGATACTAAACATGACAAAGGAATCAATGCCTCTGAAACAGGGTTGAATGAATTCTTTCACTTAATGGGGTGGAGATTAGGCAGTCCCCATTGATAGCTCTATTAAGAAATAGTTGAATGAAACTCAACCACTCTTGGACAAACAACACATTGTTTACTTTTGGGATTTTAACAAGTCAATAAATAACTTCACTACTTTCTTGACAAATACAGAAATTATAGAGACATGGTCTCAGGGTCACACAAATGGAGATCAAAATGCTTAATAGCTGGTCAGGTTGTTTGGGAAGCTTGGCTAAACCTACAGTAACAGTGGGCTTCTTAATGCTGCACTGCAGAATCAAATTTATCTATCTTGCCATGCACCATGCTGAAAACTCTAAGGCTTTTCTAAAGAGGTTGTGCCTCTAACACGTATGAGATGGAGAAGCAATGAAAACCGTGTAGGAATGGACAAAAAGAAACTCTTCGTGTTCTCAAATTCACCAGTCACATATGCCTTTCTCTATCCAATGGGATGGGGACCCAAAAAAGAGCAGGGAAGAGGTCAAGATTACCCTAGAAATTCCTTCCTATAGGAAACTAAGGGATTGAGAGTAAGAGT
Source organism: Carlito syrichta (assembly GCF_000164805.1). NCBI lineage: Eukaryota > Metazoa > Chordata > Mammalia > Primates > Tarsiidae > Carlito > Carlito syrichta. Next base: position 1,018,843 of record NW_007252175.1, on the reverse strand, counting down.
TACCCTCAGACATCATTACTCCACCAGACTCCTTGGTGTGTTTTCTTTCCTTATGCATAGCTAGACACATTAAGGATGAATTCTTCCTTTTGTTCACTTTTTTACTTTGTTCTTACTCTTTTGCAATTCTCTTTTCTCTCATTTCATGTTCTTCTGATTTTCACTATAAATTTTATAATTAAATAAGTATTTAAAAATAAATCTGTTCTGTATAGAAAGGTGTTAAAGTACTGAAGAGAATAGGAAATCCCCATGACAAATGCCTCAGTTGAAACAAAATTAGGAAAAAAACAAAATCTACTATAATTTACTGATAGGCAAGGGGATCCTTTGCATACTAACATGACAGAATTGTCATGAAGGGCAGAGGTATATGAAGAGCCACAGAGAAGTTACTGTGAAAAACAAAAGCTAAGTAAACACTGAAAGAAAGATTCTGCCCCAAACACCTGTCTTGGTATAACAGCCAAAAATATTAAAAATGCATGATCAGCCGGGCTCGGTGGCTCAGCCTGTAATCCCACGCCTTTGGGAGGCTGAGGTGAGTGGATTGCCTGAGCCCGCGGGTTCAAGACCCGCCTGGGCAGCAAGACCTCATCTCTACAATAAATCAAAAAATCAGCTGGGTGTGGTAGCCCGTGCCTGTAGTTCCAGCTACTTGGAAGGCTGAGGCAGAAGGATCACTGGAGCCCAGCAGGTGGAGGCTGCAGTGGCCGGGAGCGGCCACTGCACTCCAGTCTGGGCGACAGAGTGAGAGTCCAACTCAGAAAATAAAAATTAAAAATAAAAAAAATAAAAATGTCTGATCATGGATAATGAAGGTTTTTCATGTGAACCATAATAAAATAATTCAGAAAAATGTAGTGTTTCACTATTAAGGCAGAGTATCTGCAACTAGTGGAAAACTTTAGACATAAAAAGTTTATAGCTTTGTAACATTTATCAGCAAAAGTTGCTAATACTAAGAAATAATTTAAGTAGTTTTGTGACATCAAAGATCTTAAAATATCAAAAATTATTTTGCTTTAAAATAGATTTCTTCTTCTGCACACTTATTGTAAAAAAAAAAGTAGCTTAAATAGTCATTACAATATATGCTTTTTTAGATCTCTCTACTGTTTTTATAAAGAATACACTTGATTAACCACCATGTAACAAACATGCTTTTAAGGACTCAGACCACAGACAATGAGAAAGTCTGTCTCCTGCAATTATGTCACATAACACTTTAAAATTGTGTAACTAAAAGAAAGAGCCTCGAAGATTCTTCACTCCAAATATGAAATAACAAGCAATGTCTAGAGTTTGATATGAGCGTAAACACCAGATTTCACTTTAATATCCATGTCCTGAAGAGCAGATGAGCAAAGCTGGTCAGGAGCGGTCAAGATGAGTAGATGCTCAGACTGACCGGATAGGCACCAGCTAAAGGCTGTGAACCGCCACAGGTCAAGAACAGGCAGAGATCAGGACCTCAGGCTGTGAAATGGAGCTTACACAGTATCAGTTCTAACTAAATGGATGAAACTGAAAATAGGGAAAGTAGGAATTTATCATGGGAAGGAAAAACAGGTCAAGGCAGTCAGATAGCAGTAGGTATAAAATTTCTCAAGCGACCTAAAATCCCAAGAGTGGCTGACTCTAGGTCTAGATTAATTTTTCTTTGAATATTTTAGTATATTTTGTCAAGCACACGAGCCCATGATTCATAAGTAACTATGGGAAATAATTACATTCAAAGGAAAATCTCATAGAAATCTCATAGAAACTATCTACCCAAGCCCTTCTCTTTAAGCAAGCAACATACAGGCACAATGAAAGCTTTTTTTCTCCTCCCCAGAAAAAGAAATGGAATATTCAACTTTTATGCCGGTGATTCTTTTTTTCAATGTATTCCATTGCCTTCATGACCTATGCTTTTATTCCATTTTCCAGTGCTTAGATTTGAAAACAGAATTCAGCATCTACTGATTTAGTCCTTTATACTATTTTAGTTTGCTAGGACTCCTGTAACAGAATACCACAAATTGAATGGCTGAAGCAACAGAAGTTTATTGTCTCACATTTCTGGAGTCTAGACATCTATAATCAAAGTGTTGACTGGGTTGGTTCCTTCTGAGGGTTGTGAGTGAAAATCTGGTTCTATGTCTTTCTCCAGGCTTCTGGTGGCTTGTGGGAAATCTTTGGCATTCCTTGACATGTAGATACATCACCTCAGTCACTGTGATCATGTTTGCATGACGTTCTTAACTGTGTGTGTGTGCGTCTGTGTCCAAACGTCCCCTATGTACAAGGACACTGTCCTATCAGATTAGGGGTCTACTTAACTTCATTTTAACTAATTACCTCTGGGTTAATCCTATTTTTAAGTGAGGTACTGGGAATTAGGACTTCAGCGTATGAATTTTAGGGGACATATCTCAACCCATAACAATACTTCTGATCACTTGCTTTGCCCACAAAACTTGTGCATGATTCTTGTTTTAGATGCACCCACTTAAGTAGCTGATTGAGAAACAGAATTAAGAACATTAAGTAACCTGGATAAACGAGTACAAGTGATCACAGGTTTTTGTCACCATATAAAATTTCATATTCCTTGAAAAATATTTATTTCCATTTTATAGTACCACTATTTCCTTTTTTTAGCCACCTACTGACTTTACTTATTTTTTCTTGACTTTATACTTAACATTCTCATGACAATGAACCCTAGACGTCTGCTTTCATGTGACTCTAAAGTTTCCAAATGTAAAGCCTGCTCTTCATCTGTGTCCTCTAACTCTCCGCAATGATTCTCATCAACACCTCCTTCACACTATCTCAGCTCCTTTTCCAGGACACCCAATTTTCTGTCTCTTTGTTTACTTCTTTGACCACATGTTCTTTGTATTGTTTTGTCTGTTTCTCTGCCTCTTCTCTGTTTATATAAATATTTGCTGAATAATTGAATAGATAGATGGATGGACGAATGGAATGAATAAATTTGGGACTTAAGAGCAACAGGAAGGCAGTGAAAATTTTTAATCAAGCTAAAGAAGGCAACTAGATTGAGCTGGTTTACTCATATGTGTCCAATTTTTTTGTTTTTTTTTCCTAACTTCAATTGTTCACACTTTGACAAATTATAATTTCAAAAAGGTATCTTGGTCAAGAACTCATTATCTAATGAGCACTAAAAATACATTGCCTCCAAGTCAAGATCTTCAACTTTCTGTCAGCCTGTTCCTCTCTATTTCCATATAGGTGTTCTGAGATCATCATCAAGTGTTTTTTTGTTTGTTTGTTTTTTGTGGCCTATATTTTCCTATTTCTGTGATTTTGCTATTGCCATTCTTTCTACTCAGAGTAATGTTTGCAAAGAGTTTACTTATCTTTTCTTTAATATAATTACCGTAAAATCGTTGTCAACTATCTTCTGAAAAAAACAACTTCGTTTTTTATCTGAAATTTTTATTTCCCAAAGGTGGAAAAAAAAACCCTATTTATTTTATTCTAGAACTTTCTGATATTACAGTAAATCGTATTAATTCTCTGTGATAAAGGTTTAGAGATTGTTCATTCCATACTGTCATATAGAACTGAACTTTTAAAAGTTATAGGATTCTTTAACTTAAAAAAAGTTTTATTTCTGACTTTTCTGTTTTTAGGCAAAGAGAACTAATGTATATCAGGTTCAGTAAATTATAAAAATTGTTTTGCTGAGAATAACAACAATGTTTAGATGACAAACATATAAAATATTAGTGATTCAGCATCTTTTAAGTTTTAGTAGAAAAGAATATAGAAAATTAAATAGAAGAAAACTTATATTCTTTACACATTTTTTTCACTTCAAAATGACGTTCTTATTATAACATCATAACTGTTGTTGGTTACATTAAAATATTGAAAACTCTTATACATAAGTGTATTGCTACTTGACCTTGGAGAAGACTTGAAAACATCTTGAGATGAACATTTATGACGTCAAAGATAAAGAAAAAATAAAGTGCTTTAATTCAAGTTGTTTTTTAAAATTATTTTATTTTCTCTTGCATGTTCCCTTACTGTGAATTGTGCTTTGAGTATAGGATATCAGAAACTTTATATAAGTCTTTAGAAAGCAAATAATAATTGAGTTTACATTAGTTTTTAGTACCATGGAATTTGGCACAATCAGAAAGTGAACAGGCAATTTTAAATAAACTTTTTAAAATTTTAGGACAGTTTGATATTTATTAAAAAATTGTTTAGATAGCACAGAAAGTTCCCATATGACCCACACTCACTTTACCCCATAAATAATATCTTACATTAGTATGGGGTAATCATTAAAACTAATGAAACAATTTAATGCAGTATTATTAACCAAAGGTCAAAATTAATTGTTTTTTATTTGCTTGCTTGTTTTTACTTAATATCCTTTATCAGTTCCAGGATACCATATTCATATTATATTTTGTTGTAATATAACCTTAGGCTCACCTTAGCTGTGGCAATCTCCCAGTCTTACTTTGTCTTTAATGACCAAGAGAGTTTTGAGGACTACTGAACAAGTACTTTGTTTAATGTCCCTCAGCTGTTTCCCACAATCTGGTATTTCCTTGTAATTACACTTGGATGATGTATTTGAGAGAGGAAGATCACAGGGGCAAAGTGCTATTTTCATTACATCCTATCAAGAGCACATGCTATCAACATATTTTATCATTGTTGATATTGGCTTGCTGAGGTCAACCAGCTGAAGTAGTGTTTCTTAAGTTTCATTACCGTAAAGTTATTTCCACACCAACCTTGTCCAATACTGTACTCTTTGGAAGAAAGTTACTATGCACAGACTGCACTTAAGGAGTTGCAGTTATGCTCTTTCTTTTTGAGGTTTGAGAGTCATATAAATAATTTGTAAAAAAAAAAAATTGCCTGGGAAATGTAACTATTCTTCCCCATTTATTTATTTATACATTTATTTATATTGATACAAACTCATGGATATTAGTTCTGTACTTTAGATTTTGATTCAATGACACCTTGTTTATTGTGTTGCTGAAGATGTCTCAGTGTAGTAAGTGTTTGGGAGCTTTCAGTTGGCTCCTGTGTCCCTTCGGCATACTCCCATCATTATGGGGTTTTGTTTTGTTTCTCTTTCTGTTTTTAATTTTTTAGTCACTTTATTTTTTTAATTAGTTTTATTTTAAAGATGTGGGGTGCAATTCTGGATTAGGTAAATAAGTGGTCATTGTACAGGAAAAGTTTGGGCCTCCCGTGGGTCCCCACTTCTCCTGGTTTGAGATCAGGTCCCATTATTGATGTCATGTGCTCCCCCCTCCCCTGGCAGTGCCCTGCTTACTCTCTCTCTCTCTCTCTCTGATATGTTCAGGAAGCATATTGGATATGTCCTGCACCAGTCTTAGAATGAGCTAATTTTTAAAGAAGTTTTGGGGTTTTTTTAACTGGAGAATACTATTAGAAACCAAAATCTCGTACTAGGTGTTGTTGTTGCTTTTTGGGTATTGTTTCTCCTAATCCCTCTCAGTTAACAAAGCACATTAATCCATTTATATATACATATGTACATACATATGTGCATTTCTATATCTAAACATCTATATCTATATTGAATGAAACATGAGTTCATACCGATGTCTGCCACTCAAAATCTAGTACCACATGGATCGTTCTAGCCTCTTCTTGTTGCTTTTTTTGTAACCTTTCAATCCAGCATTGTAAAATCTGGCTACTACCATTTTCCAACTATTTAATTAAGGGTTTAGTTCGTATTACATATATAAAATATATAACAGTCTCAGAATTTTTAACCTGTACCCCCACCGGAAATAGCTTTAACTACAGCACAAAGCATATTTACAATTGCTTTTGTCTTTAGTCTTACAGAATCCAATCATTTTTAAAGTTACCTAGGTCAGCAACTTTTCACTCCGCCCATTTCATTTAGGTTGTTTTATGTATTTGTAACAGTTAAATTGTCTTGTAGAGTCTACATTTTATCCTGGTATCCCTCAACTTACAGTTTTTTATGATTTGGCATGTGTTTAGGATCTCTTTGGGACATGAAGGATTTTTACAAATGCATAAAGTCATATATCTGTCATCATAGTATCATACAGAATAGTTTGATAACTGTAAAAAATATATATCTTGTATTTTAAATCATCAATCCTTCCAATCTCTCCTCAAGTTCCTGGAGGCCTGAATCATTTTACTATCTTTATTGTTTTACCTTTTTAAGAATGTCATAAAATTGAAACCACACATATGTAGACTTTAAATTGGCTTCTTTCACTTATGAATATGTGTTTCTGTTTCCTCTATGTCTTTCTGTGGCTTAATATCATTAATTTTATTCCTCTGTATGGATATTACACAGTATGTTTTATCCACTCACCTATTGAGGACAAATTGGTTGTTTTCAGGTTTTGGCAATTATGAATAAAACTGTTATGTATATTCATGTGCGGGTCTTCGTGTGAACATAAATTTTCAGTTTAGTTAGGCAAATACCAAAGGACGTAATTGCCAGAGTCTATGGTAAAACCATTTAGCTTTGTAAGAAACTTCCAGTCTGTTTTCAAAGTGACTGTGCCATTTTGCATTTCCACCAGCATTGGATGAGAATTCCTGTTGCTCCACATCCTTGCGAGCAATTTGCATTGTTAGTTTATTGAATTTTATCCACACGAACTGGTGTTTAGTAGCATCTCATTATTGTTTTAATTTTCAATTACCTGGTAAAAAATGTTAAGCACATTTTCATATGGTCATTTTAAATCACTGTGTCTTCTTTGGTGAGGTGTTTTTTGCTTGTGTGTATTTTAGATACAAATGCTTTGACAGATATGTGCTTTACAAATATTTTCTCCCAGGGTGTAACTTGTCTTTTCATTATCTTAACAGTGTTCTTCACAGAAGTTTTCATTTTAGTAATATCTACCTTATGATTTTTTCTTTCGTGGATTATATTTTTGCCTTTATATGTAAAATTCATCACCAATCACAAGGTTAAATTGGATTTCTCTTGTATTTATTTCTAGAGGTTTTATTGTTTAGTAACTTACATTTAAGTTTATTCTTAAGGTTAATAGTCCATTTTGAATTCAGTTTTGTGTAAGATATAAAGTCTGAATCTAGGTTCATTCTGTTTTTTTTATATGGACATTCAGTTGTTCCGGTTCAATTTTTCAAGATTGTCTTCTCTCCATTGAAATGTCTTTCTTCTTTAGCAAATATCAGTTAACACATATTATATGTCTATTTTGGGGCTTTTTATTCTGTTCTAATATCACATTGTCTATATTACTGCAACTTAACAGTAATTCTTGAAAGCAAATAGACAAATTATTCAACTTTGTTTCTCTTTAGAATCATATTGGTTATTTTAAAGCTTTGCCTTCCTATATAAATTTAGGTCATTATTTTGATACCTATAAAATAATACACTGAAATTTTTATAAAAACATACTTAAACTGTAGATTAAATTAAAAAGAATTCCTATCATAACAATATTGGGTCTTCCAATCTGTAAATACAGAATATCTCTGTATTTATTTGATCTTCTTTGATTTTCCATAGTTTTTGTTTATATTATCTGCACAAATTTTTACATACATTTAACATTTTAATGCTACCTATTTTAAAATTTAAAATTCTAATTGTTTATTGCTGATATGTAGGAAAACAAATAAATCCTGTATATTAACTTAGTATCCCGTAACCTTGCTGTAGTTGGTTACCAGTTCCAAAAGTTTTGATCAATTCTTTGGAATTATCTAGGTTTTGGCAATTAAGAAAAAAACTGTTGTGTATATTCATGTGCAGGTTTTCGCATGAACAGAAATTTTCAGATTAATTAGGTAAATTCCAAAGGACATAATTGCCAGAGTCTATGGCAGTCTCATGTCATCTGAAATGAAGTTTCATTTATTCCTTTTCAGTGTGTGTACTATCAATGTGTATACGTCTTATATCCTCTCTTTTGTCTTATTAACTACCTAGATCTAATATGATGTTAGAGTGGTGACAGAGAGGGCATCCTTGTTATTGATTATTTGTTTGAGAAGGTATCCATTGTCTCACAATAAAGTATAGTATTTCTAAAGTTTTTGTAGATTATTTGTTAAATTTTATTTGATTATAGAGATAGGGAGTACAGGTGAGGATTAACTCCATAGGTAGGCAACATGTAAATGATGCTTGGGCTTCCAACTGGCCCTCACATGTGCCTCTCTCTCCCTCCCTCCCCTAGCAGTGTCCTGTGACTATCAACCCCTCCCTTGTGCTAACTAGTGTTCAGGGCCCATTTAAGTGTGAGAACATGTGTTGTTCAGTTCTTTGTTTCTGCGAGAGACCACTTAGTATAATGAGCCCAGCTCCATCCAATTTGCTGCAAAGTCCATGATTTTTTTCATCTCTATGGCTGTGTAATATCCCGTCATATATATGTACCACGTTTTCTTTTTCAAGCCCACTTTCAATGGACAGTAAGGTTGATTCTATGTTTTTGCTATTGTGAATAGTGTGATGATAAAAATATGGGTGCAGGTGTCTTTTTTTTGTAGAATGATTTATGTTTCTCCGGTGATATTCCTAGGAGAGAGAATACTGGACCATACGGAAGGTCAATTTCTAGTTCTTTTAGGAATCACCACACTGCTTTCCATAAAGGCTGAACTAGCTTGCACTCCCACTAACAACATAGAAGTATTCCCTCTTCTTCAAACCCTTGCCAACATCTGTCATTTTTTGACTTATGAATTATGGTCATCCTTACTGGAGTTAGGTGATATTTCACTGTAGTTTTGATTTCCATGTATCTAATGATTAGTGAAGCTGAGAATTTTTTCATGAGTCTGTTGGCTGCTTGTATATCTTCTTTTGAGAAGCGCATGTTAATGACCTTTGTCGACTTTTAATGAGGTTGTTTGTTTTTTGGTTTGGGGTTTTTTTTTTCCTTTCACTTTGTTTGAGTTCCTTGTAGATCCTGGGTGTTGGGCCTTTGTTGGATGAATAATGTGCAAATATTTTTTTCCCCATTCTGTGGGTTGTCTGTTTGCTCTCTTGATGGCTTCTTTTGCTATGCAAAATCTTTCCAGTTTGATGAGGTCTCACTTATTTATCTTAGCTTTTGTCACATTCACTTTTGGGTACATGGTCAAGAATTTGTTGCCTACTTTGATGTATGTACATAAGGGAGTTTCCTATATTTTCTTCTAGAATTCTTATAGTTTGAGGTTTTACGTTTAGATCTTTAATCCATTTTGAGTTTATTTTTGTTTATGATGTTAAGTAGGGGTCCAGTTACATTTTTCTGCTTGTGGTCAGCCAGTTTTCTCAGCACTGTTTGCTAAAATATGGTCTTATTTCTCTAGTGGTTGTTATTGGTGACTTTGCCATAGAAGAGTTGGTTGGGAGACCATGTTTTTGCTTCCAGAATCTCTGTCCTATTCCTTGGGTCTATGTGCCTATTCTTGTACCAATACCAGGCTGTTTTGGTTGCTATAGCCTTATAATAAAGTTTGCACTCTGGAAGTGTGATACCACTTGCTTTGTTCCTTTTGCTGAGGATTGATTTGGCTATTCATGCTCTTTTTTGTTTCCATATGAATTTCTGTATTATTGTGTCCAGGTATGAGAAAAATGATGCTGGTAATTTGATGGATATTGCACTGAATCTGTAGATGGACTTGGGTAGAACGGACATTTGATTGATATTGACTCTTTCAGCGCATGAGCATAGAATGCTTTTTAATCTGTTTGCATCATCCTTATTTCTTTGAGCAATGTTTTGTAGTTCTCATTGCAAAAGTCTTTCACTTCTTTGGTTAGGTGGATGCCAAAGTATTTCTGTGTGTGTGTGTGTGTGTGTGTGTGTGTGTGTGTGTGTGTGTGTGTGTGTCTACTGTGAATAATATTGTGCTTTTTAATTGGTTCTCTTCCTGCTTGTTGCTGGCATATAAAAATTTAAATGTCTTTGATTTAGTACTCCAAGATTTTACCAAAGTTGTTTAGCAATGCAAAGAAGCTTTTGACAGACTCCCCTTAGTTGTCTATGTATAGAATCATATCATCTGTGAAAAAGGGATAGCTTGACTTCCTATTTGGATAACCCTGATTTCCTTCTATTGCCTTATTACTCTGGCTGGGACTTCCAACACTGTGTTGAATAGGAGGGAAGAGAGTGGACATCCTTGTCTAGTTCTTGTTCTCAGGTGGGATACTTCCATTTTCTGCCCATTGAGCAAAATGTTGGCAGTGAGTTTGTCATAGATGATTCTTACTGTTTTGAGGAATGTTCCTTCTATGCCTAGGTACACAAGAGTCTTTATCAAGAAGGGATACTGGATTTTGTTGAATTCTTTTTCTGGTTTTAATAATATAATCATGTGGTTCTTGGTTTTATATCTGCTGATGTGTCGAATTGCATTTATGATATTGAGAATGTTGAGCCAGCCTGCATCCCAGGAATGAAGCCCACATGGTTGTGGTGGATGATCCTTGAGATGTTTTGTTGGACCTAATTTACTAGAATCTTGTGTAGGATGTTTGCATCTATGTTTGTCAAGGAGACTGTCCAGTAATTCTCTTTCCTTGTTGGGTATCAATATGATATTGACATCATAAAATGAGTTGGGCAACATGCCATCTTGCTCAATTGCCTGGAGTACTTTCAGTAAGATTGGTATCAGCTCTTCCTTGTGTGTCTTGTAGAATTCAGCTGGGAAGTCATCTGGTAAGGGTTTTTGTTGTTGTTGTTGTTGTTGTGAGAAGATTTCTTATGACTGAATTGATTTCCTGGATGGTTTTTCATCTGTTTAGAGTTTCAATATCTTCTTGTTTTTACTTTGAGAGGTTGTGTGATATCAGAAATTCCTCCATTTTCTTTAGGTTTTCAAGTGTATTTGCATACAAGTGTTCATAGTAATCTAATCTCAGATAATCTTTTAAAGGTTTTCTGAGTCAGTTATGACTTCACCTTTGTGTTTCTAACAGTGTTTATTGGGGCTTTTTTTCTCTCTTTGTAGGTCCATCTGGCCAGGGGTTCATCAATTGTATCTATCCTTCCAAAGAACCAGCTTTTTGTCTTGTTTATTCTTTATATAATATTTCTGCCTTCTATACCCTACAATTGTGACTTTAATCTTGGCGATCTAAATTCTTCTGCTGAAGTTAGGATTTAAATGACTTTGGTTTTCCAATTTCCTTAGGTGTGAAGTTAGACTGTTTACTTTTGATCTTTCTGTTTTATAGATGTTTGCAGATAGGGTTGTGAATACTCCTCTTAACACTGATTTCATGGCATCCCAGCAATTGTGATAAGATGTGTATTGGTTTTTGTTTATTTCCAGGAATCTTTTTATTTCTGTCTTGACTTCCATGTTAACCCAGGTGTCATTCAGCAGCATATTGTTTAGTGTTCATGTCTTTGTGTATTTTGGGGGAATCTTTTTGGTGGCAATATTAATTTTTATTCCACTGTGATCTGAGAAGATACATAGTATTATTTAGCTCTTTTGACATTTGTTCATCCTTGATTTATGTCCAATAATGTGATTGTTTTTGGAGTATGATCCATGTGCTGATGAGTAGAATGCATACAATATATTTGTTGGGTGAAGTGTTCCGTAAATGTACATTAAATCCATTTGATCAATGTTAAGTTGAGGTTCCAGATCCCCTTATTGCCTTTTGCCTCAATGATCTGTCTAAAACTGTTAATAGAGTATTAATAGGTCACCAAGTATGATTGTATGAGAATCAATGTATTCATGTAGTTTACTAGTAGTTGTTTTATAAAACCTGATTTACTTGTGTTGATTACATATATGCCTAGGAAGGATTTATCTTGCTGATGAATTGAGCCTTTTATCATTGTGTAGTGTCCTTTTGTGTCATTTTTAACTTTTGATGGTTTAAAGACTACTTTGATATCACAAAAGCTACACCTGCTCTCTTCAGTTTTTATTCACCTAAAAGATCATTTTCCAGCCTCCAACTTTGAGTCTGTGTGTGGACTTTGAGTGAGGTGAGTTTCCTAGAGGCAGCAGACTGTTGGACTATGTTTCTTTATCCAGTTTGCTACTCTATTTCCCTTGGTGGTGCCTTTAGACCATCTACAGTCAAATTGATTTTTGGAATGTGAGTGTTTATTCCTATCATAGGGCTCTTTGTTTATTCCTATCATAGGGATTGCTTTGTTTCATTTTTTTTTATTTTTATATGTGTATGTTTTTATTTTTGTGAGTGCACTGTGTGCTCTACTAACTGTATTTTTGTGATGGGTATAACCATTCCTGTTAAGAGGTGCTTAACAGTTTCTTAAGCATCTCTTCTGAGACTGGTCTGGAGGCAGCATATTCTCTTAGGGATTGAATGTCTGGAAATAATTTTAGTTCTCCGTCGCTGATTAAGCTTAGCTTGGTGGGGTAAGAAATTCCTGACTGAATTGTTTATTTTAAGAATGTTAAAAATTGGGCTCAATTTCCTTCTGGCTTGTAGTGTTTCTGCAAATAAGTCTGGAATGATTCTCACAGGTTTTCCCCTATAAGTAGTCTGGCCTTTCTCTCTTGGTGCCTTTAGAATTTTTTTTCTTCCATGCTTATTTTGTGCAGGCAAATTGCTATTTGCCTTGAGGATGGTCTTTTCATATAATACCTTGAGGGGTTCTCTGAATCTCTTGTGCTTGGATGTTTGCCTAGCAAAATATGGGAAATTTGCTTGGATGACCATATGAAATGCTTATTCTGTGACATTCTCTGTTTCCCTTTCTGCTCCAGGAATACCAATCAGGCATAGATTTGGTTTCTTGACACAGTCCCATGTATCTTAAAAACTTTGCTCCTTCTTTTTGAGCTTTTGTTCAGATAAAGCTTTTGTCAGATAGAGTTAAATCCATATATTGGTTTTCAAGCTTTGAGATTATTTTCTCTGCCTGGTTGACCCTGCTCCCTATACTTGGTACTGCATTCTTAATTTCCAAGATAAAGTTTTTCATTTCTGTCATTTCAAAATAGACTTTCTGAAATTGACCAACCTCTGTACTTCCTGTATGATATCAGTGAGTTTCATTTCTAGTTTCTCTTGGTTCCTGTTCAATTTTGCTTCCATTCTGATTTCTGTGGCTGTCATCTGAGGCAGTTCATTCTGGGGGGTTTCCATTGCTGTAGTCTCTTAGCTGCTTTTTTGAACATTGTCTCTTTAGGATTCTGAGATTTACCCATATTTTTTGTTGATATTTTTTTCTCATTTGTAACAGTCCTCTCTTCACTCTCTATTTCTTCTTTTGATTTGTTTCTCTGAAACTCTTGAATTACTCTCTGTTCTAGGGCCCTTTCTGTGGTTAATTATAAACATTCAGTGAGAGAGAGGGGGTATTCACTTCTGCTCCTTGCTCCATCCTGTGACAGGCTTCTGTCACTGTAGATTTTTTTCTCCTGCTGCTAAACTAGTTGGACCAGCTTTCAACCCTTGCTGCTAGCAGGCTGCTAGCACTCTGTGGAGAGTTGGGAGATGGGTCCCCTGTTTGCTGTCTGCCATTTACAGCCAAGGAGCCTTCCCGCTGAGAAAGCCTTGAGGTGTCTTTTGTGTCACTTCCTTTCAAGTCCTTGAAAGATGGGTCTTCCTTTCACTTCTTTTCAAGTCCTCACTCTGCTACTTAAATAGAGTCAATTCTCTGCTGAAGAGGAGAATATGAGCTCCACCCTACAAAGAAGCAGGGATTGGATGTGGTTCTTCCTGATCTGATTGGAAAGATGACCATCAGTCACTGGTGGTGGGTGTCAGCTGAGTTTACATTATAGGTGGGCTTTCCCTGCCTATGTGTTGGGCAGCCTAGCAGAAGTCACACTCATGGAAGCTGACTAGGCATGGATTTTCTTCCCCCTATTCTGCTTGGGCTGTGGTTGCCCAACACTGTGCTCTCCCCAGGACTCCTCCCACATGGGATAATGACCCATGAACAGATGTGAAAGGTAAACTGTGCCAAAGCATCTTTGTCTAACTCATCCACCTTCATTCACAAGACAGGACTTCAATTCTTGTGCAAGCTTGTTGCATGGCAGATGATGGGGGCACCCACATTGCCTCATCTGCTGTCACTTTCTGGTCTCTGTGTTCACAGAGACTTTTGCTAGGTGCAAGATATTTCACCTGTCTAAAAGTGTTTGAGGTGTCTCTGTCTATAGATGACTGGGTCCCTACTTCCTGCCTTACTCGGGGAAAGAGGCCCGGTGCATTGCTCTATAGTGGCCATTTTGGAAAACAAGATTTTGTAGATGCTTTTTACTAAATTCATGACATTTCTATTTTTACTATGTTTGCTGAGAGTTTTGTTATGCATAAGTGTTGGATTTTGTGAAATGCATTTCATCACGTATATAATTTGAGCAGTAATTATTTTGTCTTGTTTTTGGACTATGAATGTCATATTATTTCAAAATCAAATTATATTGTTTTTATCTCACATTTCTTGATCTCTTATTATGTACCATACACTGTGTTTATGGATTTTAGCTTACGTTCATTTAATGTACCCAATAACTATGCATTTGCTATTTTATTGGTAGCAATGTGAGATTCACAGAAGTCAAAACATGTTCTCTTTTTTTTATCCCTTTCTCATCTTCTCTATCTGTATTCATTCCCTATTTTAACATATCATAGCCCATGGACTGATATGGCTAATGACTCCCAAATTTATATTTCCAGTTTTAATCTATTCTCTGAGATTTGTTATAACATCAATAATCATACTCCAGGCTAGCCACCGTGGCTCAAGTCTGTAATTCCAATACTTAGGGAGGCTGTGGCAAGAGAATTGCCTGATGCCAGGGATTCAAGATCAACCTGGGCAACTTTGTGAGAGCTCGTCTCTTCAATTAAGATTTAAAAAATTAGCCAGTCATGGTGGCATGCGCTTGTAGTTCCAGCTACTTGGAAGACTGAAGCAGAAGGATAACCTGAGCCCACCAGGTCAAGACTGCAGTGGCTGTGAGCATGCCACTGCACTCTAGCTTGGGTGACAGAGTGAGACTCCAACTCAAAAAGAAAAGAAAAGAAAAAAAAGAATAATCATCATAATCCACATTTTGAGTTGATAGTTTAAAAAGCATCTTGAACTAAGCAAGTGTCACAGAGAATTTCAGGTCATCTTTTCCATTATCCACCCAATTGGAATATTTTTCATTTTTTGTTTTGTTTTGTTTTGTTTTGTTTTTAATGCTGCTGTTGTTCACCAATTTTCACAGAATTAAAGGAGTCTCTTTCATTTCTTTCTTTTTCTTCTATTCCACATCCAATTCATCTGAAGATATGGTGAGCTCTGTCTTCAGAATATGTCACAAATGTAACTGTTTCTCATCATCTCAGATGCTCCTATGTTAGAACAAGTTGTAATCATTTCCTGCCCTGACTACTGTGATGGAATATTACCTTTTTTCTCAGATTTCACATTTGCCTACTACAGCCTACTCTGGGCACACCAACTCAAGTGATCTTCCTAAACTATGAATCAGATCGCATCATTTCAAAAAATCTTTTCATTTCACATCAACTTAGAAATCAACATTGTGTCCTGGCCTACTGATCCTTGCCTACTTCTGCAGTTTTTACTCGCACTTGACAAATCTGTTTGTGACTCAAGGCATTTGCATGTGCTGGCTTATTTTTGTGAACTGCAATTCTCCAGGATTTTTGGTATGGCTTGCCCTTGCCCTTTATATAGGCCTGACCTTGAATGTCACTTTTCCCATGATTACATTATACACAAACACTGGCACATTTTGATCATATTTTTTGAAATTTTTATAGCACTTTTCACTACCCGAAGTGTAGCATATATTAATTTTTGACCACATATGCTCTGCCTTTGAGAAGAGCTGAGAAGACAGGAATGCTGCCTGTCTTGTTCATTATGATATCTCTAGTGCCCTATAGTAGACGTATAGTAAATATTGGCTGAATACATAAATTTGTTGTCCGTAAGTGGTAGAACTTGGACACAAAATTAGATTTTCCAGAACTTATGTATTTAATCTCTGTGAAGAGGATGATTGAAATTCTAGCAGCTGCAAGTAGTTCTAATTATAAGCAAAATCTCCTATAAACAAGTTAGAATTGTCTGCATTTTCTCCCTACCATCCTCGCATCCCATTTCTTAGAAAGTACATTTTATCCCTATTTGATAATAAATCATCTCTTTTTCTTCAATTGCAGTTTTACATCCATAACCATAAGATTTCTCTTTCTTTTTTCTTTTCTTTTTTTTTTTTTTTTTTTGCGTTGCAGTCTCACTCCATCACCCAGACTGGATTGCAGTGGCACACTCCCGGCCACCGCAGGCTATGCTCCAGCGATCCTTCCGCCTCAGCCTTCTAAGTAGCTGGAACTACAGGCGCGTGCTACCACACCCGGTTAATTTTTTATTTATTGTAGAGACAATGTCTCGCCAAGTTGCCCAGGTGGGTCTCGAACCCGCAGGCTCAGGCAATCCACTCACCTCAGCCTCCCAAAGCTCTAGGATTACAGGCTGAGCCACCAAGCCCAGCAAGTTTTTCAAGAGTTACATTTTTGTCTGTTAATTTTAATTATCACTAAAAATGCCAAAATTTAACCAATATTTGAAACAGAATAATTTCCCCAGGGTTTTAGTCCATTTTCTACTGCCATAAAAGATGACCTGAGACAGGGTAATTTATAAAGAATAGACATTTATTGGATCACAGTTCTAGAAGCTTGGAAGTCCAAGATTGAATGGCTGGCGTCTAGAGAGAGCCTTCTTGCTGTATCATCCTGTAGCAGAATGTAGAGGGCAGAAAGGCAAGAAAGAGGAAGAGAAGTTAAGATCTCCCATTTATAAAATGCATAAATCCACCAATGAAGGTACAGTCCTTATGTCCTAATCACCTTCAAGATGTCTCACCTTTTAAACTATTACAATCACAATTAAATTTTAATATGAGTTTTCGAAGGGACAAACGTTCAAACCATAGATAATTAGTATATGAAAGCACAAGGTGTTCACTTATCATAGTACCTAATTTTTTAAATTTTGTTTCAGGGGTACACGTGCAGGTGTGTTACATTGAAATATTGTGTGATGCCTGTAATCTAGTTGTGGTAGACTGAGTTGAGAGGACTACTTGAGGCCAGGAGTTTGAGAGCAGCCTAGACGACATGGTGAGATCTTGTCTCTACTGAAACTAAAAAAAATTATTTGGGCGTGGTGGCACATACCTGTAGTCTCAGCTACACAGGAGTCTGAGGGTGTAGAATTGCCTGAGTCCAGGAGGTGAGGCTGCAGTGAGCCATGTTTATGCCACCACACTGTAGCCTGGGTGACAGAGGGAGACTCCAACTCAACAAAAAAAAAAGAAGGAAAGGAAAAGAGGGAGGGAGAGAGGGCGGGAGGGAGGGAGGGAGGATGGAAGGAAGAAGGAAGACTGCATGACGGTGAAGCTTGGGCTTCTGTTGAGCCCATCACTCAGGTGGTGGATAGATGTGGTACCCAGTAGGTATTTTTCAACACTTACCCCCCTCTCTTCCTTCCCTCTTTGAGATTGCTCCAGTGTCTGTTGTTCCTATCCTTATTTAGCACTTAGATTAAAGATCCTAAATCAACCTATCAATCTTTTCCTTTACAAAATTTTTTATTTTTTATTTTTATTTTTTACAAATTTGATCATATTTGATTGAATTCACTTCAGAATGAGGGAAAGGGGAGTATACAAGGGCAATATGTGGCCTGTTAGTCTAAAAATGCAAGAAAGTTTGTCTTTAGATAGCAAGATCAAAGCATCAGCTACAGAGTAAAACAAGCACATAAAGGGAATTTCTTTCAAGTGTAAAAATATGTGACCAACAAGGTCACATTCAAAAATTAAAATGGAGCCGGGCTTGGTGGCTCAGCCTGTAATCCCGCGCCTTTGTGAGGCTGAGGTGAGTGGATTGCCTGAGCCCGTGGGTTCGAGACCCGCCTGGGCAGCGAGACCTCATCTCTACAATAAATCAAAAAATCAGCCGGGCGTGGTAGTGCATGCCTGTAATTACGGCTACTTGGAAGGCTGAGGCGGAAGGATTGCCAGAGCCAGCAGGTCGAGGCTGCGGTGGCCGGGAGCGGCCACTGCACTCCAGTCTGGGCGACAGAGTGAAACTCCAACTCAAAAAAAAAAAAAAATTAAAATGGGTGACTTGGCCTTGATTACTGATACCATTTTTCAATAAAAGTAACCAGAATTCCTTGAAGAAATAGCTGATTTGGGGACTGCAGCAGAAAATATACAATATGAGCCTGGAGCATCTTGATAGTAACAGGGAAAGGAACCCTCAAAACGAAGGGAGTGTGTCAGAGGAAGGTGAGAGTTAGAAATATTTTGAATTTCAGATTTTTTTTCAGACTTCGGAATATTTGCAGACATAAAATAAGATATCTTGGAAATGAGACCTAAGTCTAAACATACAATTTATTTATGTCTTATATATACCTTATACACACAGCCTGAAGGATATCTTGTACAATATTTTTAATAATTTTGCATGTGACACAAAGTTTGTGCCATCGAAAAGCAGAGGTGTCACTCTCTTAGCCACCTCTGTGGAAAATCTGTGGTTGTTTGGCATCACAAAATTTTTTAAAAAGTTGATTTACACTGGCAGTTTTTTTTTTACCCATTTATTTCTCAACACCATCATAACATCTCAAGACTAAAATAGTCACCTCTCATCTTCCAAAGACTGCCAATGGGTTTTAATAAAATTTATTCTTCTGATAATCTGACTTTTTTGTTTACCATATATCTACACTTTCTTCTTATGTTTCTTATGAATTCTGATGCTTTCATGTTTTCTTCTTTGGCAAATTCTAATAAAAATAAAGCAAAAGATTGATAAACCTCTGTTTCCATAAAATGAATAATTATTTTTTACTTAAGTAATATTTTTAATTTGATAAAATTTAGTCACCTAGTTTATACTGTACATGTTCAATTGTATCCTAAAGAAAAACACAATCTAGTCGAGAAGTTAGGCACTTAGAAAATAAAGACAATGTTATAAGATGTAAGTTGTGTAGTATATAACAATAAAAGTTGTACTAAAGACAATCTTTAGTTTGTTGAATAAATAATACAAATTATAGTGATGGGAACATTCAAAATTTTTGGATTATAAAATAATTAACAACAAATAGCAAATTAAAGTCAAGATTTGAAAATGGATCGAGTTAGAGAAACTGGAAAGATTAAGTTGAATCACTCAGTTGGGGGACTCATGTTTAGTTAAAAAAGTGACATATATGTTTAAGGAATGAAAATACAGAACAGCTCATCTTTAATATTTAATGGGTATATAGCAAATATTTGTTGCTTTTAGGCTGCTCAGCATTTATTGTTATGCTTTGTTGAGTATTAATATTTTTGCACTAAATTAATTAATAGCTGTTATTTGTAATCTTCGTAAGACTGTAAATCAAAGTACCTTATATGTTCCTCATCAAACAGTGAACATATAACTCAAACTACACTAAATGAGTAGTTTTGTCTAGGATGGGTCTTTAGAACTTAAAAGAAATTATTTAAGGAGGAAAACAAATAACAGTAAGCACATATTATTTCAGGAAAAAAAAACATGATTATATAGACAAGTAATTCTTGTTAGCTAGATTGAAACAAGAGTCCTGAATGGGAGATTAAAGTGTTTAGGTTTTATTATACAATAGCTGAATAATATATTATTTTATTTATTATTTTAAATATTATTTAAAATATTATTTTATTTATTATTTATTTTATGAATCAAATTATTATATTAAAAAGACTGAACAGCATTTAACCATCAATCAAAGAGGAGAAGAGTTAAAAGTAAGTGAAATCAATTAGAAAACTGAAAAACTGAATGTTGGCAACTGAAGTGAAAAACAATTGGGCTGATAGACATGAAAACATGACCCAACAGAATTTGGTGAACTGATTGAAGATTTCAGAGTAATGGGGACTATCATAGACAACAATGTATGCATTTATCTATATATTTCTACATTCAATGTTCTATTTCCATTGCACAGATTTTTTGGCACGTACCATATTTCAAACATTCTAGTTTAAAAAATTTGAAGACTATCAATAGTAGGAAAGTAATATGATGAGTTATTTGAATCTCTTAGCAAGAATAAATGGATCTTGATCTCTACCTCAAAAGACAAATCCACATGGATATTCTACCTAAATAAAGCTTCCAGAAGATGACAAAAAAATAAATCTTTTTCACCTTAGTGTAGGAAAAAGTGTCTTGAGTTAATATAAAAGACACTAACAGAATAAGATTGATTGATTGACTTTATTTAAATTTTGAATTTCTGTTCATCAGAAAATGTCATTAAAGGAACAGAAAGGCAAGCAACAGAGACCACAGTAATATTTGCAAACTATATATTTAAAGTTATAGAGGGTATACAACTACTAATGGTAATCATATACATAGTCTATAACTCAATAATTCCAATTTAAAGCTGCAGTATCCTTATATATGTTTAAGACATATATAAGAATACTTAATTATAAGAAGAAATATTTGTGATACAAGCTAAAAATTGGAAACAATGCAAATCTTATTCAGTTGAGTGGATAAATACCTTTTACTATATTCATACAATAGAATAGCAAAACAAACTTTTAAAAATTGCTCTATACAAAGACATATTTATTAAAACATAATATTAAACAAACAAATCAAACCCCAAAGAGTACACACTGAAAGGCTGCATATATTTATAGTACAAAAATAAGTTAAAATATGCTCTGGTGAAAAGTCTGAACAGTGGTCATGTGAGGAGACAGAATTACAGGTAGAAGTTACAATGAATTTTTCTGGAGTATTAGCAATATTATCTGTTTTTGTCTGGTTGTAGTTCTATGAGTGTGCTCACATATTATTTTACACTCTTCTGCCTGATTTGTTTCAAGAAAATATTTACTTAAAGAAAGATGGCAGTGGCTACACAGTTGCATGTGTGTGTTTTTAAATTTATCTGAATCTTCACATAAAAATAGAATGAGCAGAAAATGAAAACAAACTTCTTTGACATTTAAAACAAAACTAGGTGAAAAGGTATATCATACTATGAATGCCAATATGTAAGTCAGTGGTGACAAATCACCAACAGACTTGAAACCTACGCGATGTCTGTTCAATGTAGTAAAAAAGTTTAAAATCCAAGAAAGAAACAATCATGTAACTTATAAATATGTAATTTTTTTTGTTCTTTTTACCCAGGATTTAATCTCAGGCAATGAATATCTTATTTTCTAACAGACACATTCTTAGTAAAGTTTCATGGTGGGAATGATTGATTGGATCCCTTATGCTTTCAGATATTGATTAGTATTTGTCAGGGGGACAACAGAACACAGGGAATTTTCATAGACATCCTCAAAGCCCTTCCAAATTGTACTCGTGCTTTAGTGCCAAAGCCAACACTTGGTAATGGCAGTACTTGACCTGTAGGTACTCACGATTTTCTATTTTATTTTGCCATTATTGCATGAAAAAATACCTCAATGTCTGCTATTTAAAAATCGTTATTGTGATTTTTTGAGTCAGGAATTTATATAAGACAGCAAGAATATCTGGGGCTACAGCTGGAAGACTCTGGCTGGGAATAACTCAGTGGTGGGAAACCTGGACTGTGTGAAGGTGAGGAAGCCCACAGGCAGTCATTTGTATTGTTTTTTACAACCTAGCCTTGGAAATGCTTAGTGGCACTCCTAGTGTATTCCATTCGTTACCAGAGAATCACTAAGGTCAGTCCAGAGAACCTTGAAATAATTTGTGCTCATGTACAAAACCTCCACAATAATTTTAATAGATTTTTGTGAAGATACAAACGTTTTTCACCACATCATATTAACTAGATCTCCTAATTTTTTTTCTCTTTTTATTTAAAAAGTTTTATTACAAGAGTAGCAAATACTCAGAAAGTTGGGTACACACAGAAAAATATGCAAAAGAATGTTACTTATTCTTATCATCTTGAATATTCACTAGTAACAGGCTGCCAATAGTCTTTTCTAGGTTGATTTTTTAAAATTATTTTTATTTTATATTGTTTTTTTTTTTAAGAGACTGATCTCACTATGTTGCCGGGGCTGGTTTCCTGGTCTCAAAACCATCCTCCTGCCTCAGCTGCCTAAGTAACTCAGATTACACATGAGTCACTGCACCTGGCTCCTTTTTTAAAAAAATTTTCATAATTGAGTCATCCTCAATATCTGTAGAGATTTGTTTTCAGGATCCCCTGTAGATATCAAAATTTGTTATGCTGTAGTCCCTTATATACAATGACAAAGTATTTGCATAAAACCCACACATATTCTCCAGTACGCTTTAAATAATCTCTAGATATGTGTAGATTTTATGCAAATACTATGCTATTGTATATAAGGGACTGGAGCATCACAAATTTTGATATCTACTGGGGATCTTGAAACCATTCCCACACATATCCTCTCGTACACTTTAATAATCTCTAGATGGCTGGGCACAGTGGCTCAGTCTGTAATCCCAGCACTTTGGGAGACTGAGGCAAGAGGATTGCCTGAGCCCGGGGGTTCAAGATCAGCCTGGACAACTTGGTGAGACCTCTTCTCTACAATTAAAAAAAAAACAAAAAAAAACTAGCCTGGCATTGTAGTGTGTGCCTGTGATTCCAGATACTCGGAAAGCTGAGATGGAAGGATTGCCTAAGACCAGCAGGTTGAGGGGGCAGGTGGCCGTGATCGTACCATTGCACTCCAGCCTAGATGACAGAGTAAGACTCCAACTCAAAAAAAATAATAATAATAATAACAATAATCTCTAGATTAGTTCAATACCTAGTGAAATGTAAATGCTATGTAAATAGTGCGACTGTGTTGTTTAAGTAAAAATGACAAGAAAAAAGTATGTACAAGTTCAGTTGAAATGTAGCTATCAATTTTTTTTCCCCCAAATAGTTTTTGGTTCACATTTGTTTGGATTCATGAATATAAAACCAAAGGTATAAAAAGCCAACAGAACTTTATAGCTGCAATTATCTTTAGAACTTTTATTTTGCTTCTTTCATTTAATATTAATCTACTGGACTTTTTAATACCATCACAAAGTTTTAGAGTACAGCATTGGATGAAGTTTAAAGTCTTTTAAATAAAACAATTTAATTTATTAAATAATTTTTAGATAGTTGAAAATTTAGATTATTTGTATTTCTGGTTCATAAATAATGATATTTGTCCAAATATATATCATTAACTTGAAATTTGGATTCCACTCTTTTTTTTACTAATATGTAAAATTTATGAGTTTTATATACTTTATTGGCATGCCACTGATCACTTCAACTAATTTTAAGCTAAAGAAACCTTTGCATATTAAAGAGTTTAATAAATATGCTTTTATTTTCTCTCTTTTCACTTTTTCTCTATATAACTTTAAAAATATCAGTATAGTATGAGCTAAGAGATTCAATATTCATTGATATGCAAACATTTTGACTTTCAAACATAAGAAATATTGTTATTTTTAATATCCCCAGTATAAAATAGTAAATTTGAATATTTGTTATTTTCATCCTTACTGAGAAAAGAAAAATAATGTGTATTCCTATACTTAGGAAGACTTTGGTTTATAGCTAGGAAGTATTTCTGTCATTTCTTCTTTAATTTTAAAAGAGAAAGCTAAAAATCATCTTTGCAGTCAATCACTGGCCTATCATCCGAAAGAAATCCAGAGAGAATTGTCTCCTGTTATTTCAGTTAACATGGGGCTACTTAATAAAGTTTGACCTCAAACTAAGGAGATTATGTGAACAATTATAAATGCAGGTCCCAGAATGGCTAAGGAGAAACCATTTTTTTTTCCTAAGACATTAAAAGTTATACAAGCCCCCATATTTGTTAAGGACGATGAGCAATGAATTGAATTATTTTCTTAGATGGAGGTAAAAATGGATCAGTAGTGTACTTCTTAGGGCTTGGAAAGACTAAAAAAGTATGAGGAATATAAAAGTAAAGCAAATACACAACCATCTGAGCTATACAAATGGACTTCACCATTTCGGGATATTGCTTCCCTTAAGAATTTTATTATTTAGGCTAATTTAAAGTAGATGGACTTTTATGAAGATCAAAAGTATACATTTAGCCTCAAGATATATACTTAAATAGAACTTTGTTCTTAATCTTAACTTTTCTTTGTATCTAAATTATGGGGTAAAATATTTGAAGAATCGATCCTTTGGAGAGGTTAGGTAAAGTTTTGGCAACTTTGTGCATGGGGAAATATTTTATTATGTTTTAGAGACCAATTATTTCACATCTATTAAATCTTCTTTGAGGGAATCTTCTTTAGTAAATTCAACTAAGACATGAATAACTGCAAGATTATGCTTTAGGGTTGGTCACTGTGATCTGAAAGTTTAATCAATTACATTTTTTCCTAAAGCATCCCTCTGAAGGTATCATTTGAGATATAATATTGAGCCATAGTTCTGATCCTGTAAACTCAAAAAAATGTATTTCAAAGGGGCTTTTTATCTTTCTTGAGAGGAATGTTTCATCTTTCCATTAATTAAAGAAAAGTGATTTTGAGGTGATAAAACACAGTTTATGATAGATCTTAAAACAGAAGACACTAAGGTGAAATATGCATATATATTTGATATTCTAAACCTATAAAAATGGCATCGGCCTCAAATCTTTATGAACTGTACTTAAGGTATGGCATAAGTTTGTAAGCGAGTCTATAGTTACACGCATATGAGTTAAGTCCTGGGTATGAAATTAATTTAGTTCTACAGGATCTTTATTGTATGTCTCATAACATATCAGAGAAAGTTTATACTAAATTGTATTCATATATGTGACCATAAGCTTGATCCTTTTCCATCAGATCCATCCCTAATATTTGCAGAACTGTGACAATACTACAAAATGAGCCCACACACCAGATATCAAAATATTTAAAATTCATAAACTCATCTCTTCAAATTTCCAAACCATCTGAAAAATCCATTTAATATAGTGTATTTTAGCTTCCTACAGTGACAAACAACTTTGTAATGACGTGCAACCAGAGAGTACAGGAAACACTGGCCACACTAGCCCCCGGGCCTGGATCTGCACCCCTCACTTTTCTTTTCCTACCCCAGGCTCCATCCTTCACCATAGGGTCCTTGAACCCACATGTGTGGACACTCCAAAAGGTATCAGTTTTAACACTTCCATTCATTTTCCTTAAAAGTCACCTCTTGGTCTCTATGTAAGCTTGTTGTGTCCAGTGGCCATGCATTTTGCCCTCAGGAAGACAAGGCAGGATGTGTCTCAAGCCTGTTCTAGAAGCAGCTTGGAGCCATTCAAGCAAGGAATTCTCCACTTCCAGGTACCTGGAATGCTATGCCAACAGGAAGGGCAGAAATCTACGCACTCCCACTCCTTGGCTCCACAAACAACTTGCCTACAGATTGGGTCCTGTAAGGTCACGTCCAGAGCAAGTCATCTAAAATGTAAGGCCTACTTTTAGAATTTCTAAGGACAGTACTGCTTTTTGTAGTCAACCAAGCATGGCTTTTGAATAAACAAACACTATAAAACTGAACAACATTAATTTTACTGAGTGTGAACATAATATGGAATGTATAAATAATATTTAATTACATTTTTTCAATGTAAAATGCATAAAAATAGTATATAATATGAGTATTTGATAGCTTTGGGAATATCAAAATGCATATAAATTATCTGTTTTCAGTCTCCTATAATCATTATTTATTTTGCTTTTACTGTGCATCAAACACTGCATTAGCCACTGTGAATATAAATCTAACAAGATAGGCACAACCTTAGCAGTCTTTGGGGAGAGAGGAATGAACAAACAATTAATGCCTAGTAAGTACTATGGTAAGATGCAGTCCCCTTTGAAGCACCTGACACGGGTTTGAGAGTTCAGGAGAATCTTCCTGGAAAAAGTAAGTTTAAGTTGGGACCTGGAGAATAAATAGGAATTAGCTAGGCAGATGAAACAGTCTGGGAGAAATCATAGCTTACAGAAGAAAAAAAAAAAAAAGAAAACTTAAGAACTAAAATAATTCATTGTTTTATGTAATTTTGGTAAACTGGATAAGAGATAATAAACCTAGAAAAATAGATATGAGCCCTTTCATGGAAGTTCTTATCTCTCAAGATAACTGCACAAACTTCAGCCTCAAGAAAATGAAAAATCATGGATGGTTTTAAGCTGCACGATCAGATCAGGTAGGTAGGTGTGTTTTTGAAACTACTTTGGCTTCAGTTTTGGAAAATGAAGACTGATGCAGATTGAACGTAGGAATGCAGGTGAGAGAGAGTAGGTCTAGACTAGAAGAGTGCTTGTGAGGAAAAAGAGCTGTGAAGACACCAGAGGGGTGTCCAGGAGAGATCATTGACCAAAATTATTGATGCAGTGGATTTAAAAGATGAGTGAAAGGATGAGGATTCTTTCTTAAATCTTGAAGCGCTTTCCTCATGTCATTGACTGAGAATAGACATTAGAGGAAATGTGGTGGTATGTACCAAGGAGTCACCCTGTCCTTCAGGTAAGTGGGGTTCAGTGCAAGAGTATAAAGGGGTTGTGCTTTCATACATCTGAGTTTCTAAAGCAAGCAGCAGACAGTTAAATAAAAGGTGATCTATTCTCCCTCCTCACGAGAAAGCAGCTTCAAATTTGTAACTATTGGACTCCTTAACATTTTATACTGGAAGGTGGTAGTATAATGTACGCTGATGCCCACCGCCTCTCTCTTCCAAACACACTTTGCATGTCTGTATCCCTTAGGAACAGTCACTCCTTGATCACCAGCCCTCAGGAGCAAAGGTGATGTGATGGCTACTTTTACGTGTCAACTTGGTTGGACCAACATTCCCAGATGTTTAGTCAAGCATTATTATTGGTCTGTCTGTGAGGGCAATTTTGACTGAGATTCACTTTTAAATCAGTGGACTTTTAGTAAAGCAGTTTGCCCTCCCTAATGTGGGTGGGCTTCATTCAATTAGCTGATATCCTAGATAGAACAAAGGCTGACCTCTATTAGGCAAGAAGAAATTCTGCCAGCAGAGAGCAGACCGCCTTCAAACCCGAACTGCAACATTGGCTCTTCCGTGAATCTCCAGCCTGCAGGCGCATCCTGCATATTTTGGACTTGTCAGTCTCTTTCTCTTTTTTCTCCCCCCCCCACCGCCCACCCACCAACACTGATTTCTCTCCCCCAACATCCTCCCCCCCATGGTTTCTCTTTGGGGAATAATACAAGCTAGCATAACTGTAAGCGAGGACTATAGTCAAAAGGGTAGACCCAGGGAAAAAAATTCAGGCAGAACTGGGAGAGAATTATGAGGTCCTGGAACATAGAGTGTAGACTAGAAGTAAGCTCTGAACCCCAAGAGGACACATTCAGTATCCAGTAGACTTTTGACCAGGTGATGAGGTGGCTATAAACAATGGTCAGAGAAGAGTCCTCTAAAGCACAGGGCCCAAGACACAATTTCCTCTAATCTGTGGCTATTTGGAAAGAGGTATGAGAAAGAGGGTGCAGGCAGGACATAATGGCAGTTCAGTATGGGTCAGGTCAAGGTAGAATTGCTGACAAGACATCTAAGTAATAACATCACTATCCAGTTGGAATATGGGTTCATCTGTTTGGGAAGACGTTCTGGTCAAAATATAGACATGGGTGATACCAAGAGACATAATAATTGAAGCCACATAAGTAGTGAGATTACCTAAGAATGGGTATCCCAGGTAGAACCACAAGAAATATCATCACTTAAAGAACAGGGGCTGCAAAGAAAACTCGACAAAATACAGTTGAATTGGGAGGAAAGCACTTTCATCTATGATAGTGGCTTATGCACTTGTGAGTTGGAAGGCCTAAGCCTAAATAAATGAGGAAGAAAGCAGAATTCGTATTACACAAATATTCCTAAATAGCAGAAAATGTAAGGAGTAATTTTCCAAATTCATCTGTTTTGTAGAAATAAGAAATATGTTTATAAATTTCAAGAAATTTTATCATCAACAAGAAAAGAAAAACAATTCCAGAAAAAAAATTACAGAATAAACATGCAAATACATGCATTGTTTTAGAAGAGGTGTCATAAATGAGGAGACCATATTAACGTTCAAAAGCAGCTATGAATTAAACTCTACCAATTAATAGTATTCTGGCAGAATGGATTTACTGTAAGATATGAAAGAAACGCGAGAAAGAAATTTCTTAAAAATCATCTTTAACACAAAATAAAAATTACAGAAAATATGTTTACTTCACTATATTCATTGCACCATCTGATGTGCATACAAAGATACATAAGATATGCAGCAAAGGGAAAAGAGACATATACATTTATTGAAAAAGTAACACATATTACTATTTAAACCACACTCAAACATTTATTTAATCTCACATTTGTATACACATACAAATAATACCATATGTATAATATATTTAGTAATTAATGAATAGAGCTGCACAGAAAATGAAGTGTCAGTATTTAGTGCATTTGAAAATATTTAACAACAAAAAGAAACCATCAAGAGAGTCATCAAGGGAGACAGCCCACTGAATGAGAAAAAATATTTGCCAACTGTATTTCTAACAAAGACCTAACATCTAGAATCTACAAGGAACTCAAACACGATGAAAGGGAAAAAAAACCAAAAAGCCCCATTAAAAAGTGGGCAAAAGATATGAATAGATACTTCTCAAAAGAAGATATACGGGCAGCCAACAGACACATGAGTAAGTGCTCAGTCTCACTCATCATCAGAGAAATGCAAATCAAAACCACATGGAGAGACCACCTAACCCCAGTAAGAATATCCATCATTAATAAAACAAACAACAACAGATGGTGGCAAGGATGTGGAGAAAAAGGAACGCTTCTACACTGCTGGTGGGAATGCAAACTAGTGCAACCTCTTTGGAAGAGAGTGTGATGATTTCTGAAAGAACTAGAAATTGACCTTCCATATGACCCAGCAATCCCCCTACTGGGAATATACCCGGAGGAACTCAAATCATTCTACAAAAAAGATACCTACACACGTATGTTTGTTGCAGCTCTATTCACAATAGCAAAAACATGGAACCAACCGGGCTGTCCATTGAAACTGAATTAAAAAAAAGAATGTGGTACATATATATGTTGGAATATCGATCACACAGCCATAAAGAAGGACAAACATATGGACTTCGCAGCAATGTGAATGGATTTAGAGTCTATCATGCTTAGTGATCTATCATAGAAACAAAGAACAGAGTACCATATGTTCTCACTTATAAGAGAATCTTGAACAATTATAGTACTATAAGAAAGGGATTGGCAGTAGTGGGAAACTGCCAGGGGAGGAGGGGGAACAGGATTGGCAGTTGAGGGAAACTGCCAAAGGAGGGAGGGGCACACCTCATTAACAAGGGTACCTGCATAATAAACAGAACTCTGAATTGTACCCCACATCTTTAAAATAAAAAAAAGAAAAATATA
This sequence comes from Carlito syrichta, assembly GCF_000164805.1. Classification (NCBI taxonomy): domain Eukaryota; kingdom Metazoa; phylum Chordata; class Mammalia; order Primates; family Tarsiidae; genus Carlito; species Carlito syrichta. The sequence continues at coordinate 989,305 of NW_007252175.1, read as the reverse complement.
AGGTTCTTTGTTTAATAACAAGTTTTCCTGAAGTTATTTTTAAAAATATATTTGACATGTCACTGTACTCTAGCCTGGGCAGCAGAGTGAGACTCCAAATCAAAAAAAATATATATATATATTTATGAATAATTTCCCCATAGAGATATACAACTCAATGATTATTGACAGTTATCTTCTTAAGCATTACATTGTGGGTTGCAATTTTCATTTCTAAGGATTTTCTATGTGTTAATTAATAATTGTATCATTTATTGGGGAAGAGGAGAACCATAAGAAGTGACAACCAAGGAAGTTTTTGTTTCATTAAAAGACAATTATATTGTCAGTTTTATTTATTTCACATAAAGCCACACTTTTTTTGTCATAAACTAGTTTATTATTAAAATGATATAACTCACTCTTCTCTTCACATTTAAATTATGAGCATTTAGATTGCTTTCTTTTCTGTCTATCACTAAGGTATCATTTCAGTTTTTTAATTTAACGGCTCAGAGAACTGTGTTGAGCCATTAAGATGAAGTCATTCTCTTTGTCATTACTGTTCTTGATTGATACATGTTAGCTTTCAGTACTGATTAATCCTTTCTGCCTTTCCCTTTCTTTGGACCAGGATTAATAATTTGCCCAAATTATAATTCCCAGAACAGAGAACATGGTTGACCCAGCTTGAACAAAATATGCCATCCAGATTAAATTAGTTGATGCCAAGGATACAGGATTACAAAATAGTGTGGAGAGATAAGAGAGTTGGATAGATGGATAGACATCTAAGCACAGATGCATGTATAGATGGATAGAGGGAAAAATGGGTCTGTAAGGAACTCTTCCCTGTTGGAGTCAGTATTATTTTTTGTTTAATTACTTTTTTTTGATAGACAGGATCTCACTTTGTCACTCAGGCTAGAGTGCAGTGGCAGGATCATGGCTTACTGTAACCTTAAACGCCTGTGGTCAAGTGATCCTTCCATCTCAGCTTTTCAAGTAGCTATTCGAGTAGTGTGCACACCACCACACTAGGCTTTTTTTTTTTTCTCAGCTCACCTCCCAAAGTGCTCAGATGACCGGCTTAAGCCACCGCTCCCAGCCAGGGACCATATTTCTCAAGAAAAGGGTTAATTATACAATGTGTACATAGGTAAGGAGATCGGAACACTTGGTTACCTATGATTGTGTTTCCTCATATTTTGTCCTTTGTTTCTTTTCCTTTGTTGCTAATTGTGACCTATGTGCAATAAATCCTTGAAACTTTTGTATTTTAGTTAATAATGTTTGAAAGAATACTTGTAGCAGGGCTCGGTGGCTCAGCCTGTAATCCCACGCCTTTGGGAGGCTGAGGTGAGTGAATTGCCTGAGCCCACGGGTTCGAGATCCACCTGGGCAACTTGATGAGACCTCATCTTTACAATAAATCAAAAAAATTAGCTGGGCGTGGTCACGCGTGCCTGTAGTTCCAGCTACTTGGAAGGCTAAGGCGGAAGGATCGCCGGAGACCAGCAGGTCGAAGCTGCAGTGGTTGGGAGCAGTCACTGCACTCCAGTCTGGGTGACAGAGTGAGACTCCAACTCAAAAAGAAAAGAAAGAATACTTGTGTGCATCTGTGGCATAACTAGTACTATGTAACCAAAATATTTAACAAAAGAGGTTACATTCAGACACTTTAAAGTTACTAAAAATGATGCTCTTTAACTAAATATATGTTGCAAAAAGTTATAAAAATCATTACAAAACTTAATTGGCAAAAAGTCAGGTAAAACATTTTATTAACAAAATGTAAATAATAAGAACAGCCTGGTCATAGAATAATTTTTAAACATGAATTAACTCAATCCTTCAGAGAACTATTTGTTTTAAGTGCTGTCAGTATTATTTGTCCCCTTTGTTACAAATGATGAAACTGAGACAAAACTTTTATTTAAAAAAAAAAAAAAAAAAAAAACTAGTTCCCAAACAAAAAACAGTAGAATGATTTCAACCCAGGAAGTTTTTCATTATAATCTAATCTCTATAGCAATTTACAAAGAAATGCATTCAAGTGTATATAAAACAAAATTTGAAATGAATTACTGAAAGGTTGAGCCAATTAATTGAACCGAAAATGACAAAAAAGTTCAAAATATTTCTCACTGTGAAGGCTAAAATAAATCTCAGCTAAATTAAAATATGAGTACATACAAATAAAATCATAAATATATATAATAGAGATATATACATATATATGAGTAGTTCTCTAATCAGTGAAGAAGAGAAAGTTTTCTAAGTTTATAAGCAATAAAATATATTTTTAAAAACCAGAGGAACATATTTTACTGCCTTAAATCACTACAACTTTTTATAAAAATTATGTTTAAATGATTGAAAGCAAATTAAGAATGTATTTGCAGTAAAAGAAAAAATCAGAAGTTATCATTGTCACACTTAATCTGTATAAGTTTGATTAATTAGTCCAAATAATTAAAACCTTTATCTATACAAGAAGAAACAGCATACAAATTACAAAGGTAAATGGCAATATTTCAATATAGATGTGAAAAACAGGAATAAAATAATAATACAATAAATTGAAAATTATCAAAAATAATTTATTCTTTTTGGTAATACCAATATTATCAATTTTAAATATTAATACATATTATTTTGACCATTTTTATTAAAAAATACTTTTGAGTGTGTACCCAATGCTAACAAGAATAAAATAAAAATAATACTCCTATATATTGATAGAAGCAAAAACCCATCAGGTATTATTAGTTGTCACATAATATTCATAGACTATGACACAGGAATATCCATTAGTGAGAAATAGCTTTCAAGAAGTCATTAAGAATAAAACTATTATATACACCATGAAAAACTGAACAAATCTAGATATCCACTCTTTTTTTTTGAGTCGGAGTCTCACTCTTTGTCCCCAAGACTGGAGTGCAGTGACGCGCTCGTGGTCACTGCAGCCTTGACCTGCTTGACTAAGGCGATCCTTTTGCCTCAGCCTTCCAAGTAGCCAGAACTACAGATGCACACCACCACGTCCGGCTAGTTTTTGTGATTTTATTGTAGCGACAAGGTCTCACCAATTTGCCCAGGCTGGTCTCGAACCCCCAGGATCAAGAAACCCTCTCACCTCGGTCTCCGTAAGTGCTGGGATTACAGGTTGAGCAATCGCACCCAGCCTGACTTTCAAATTTTAGAGATATGTTAGGAAATCGAAATTATACCAACTCAGAGGAACATTACACATTTCAATTTTTGTATATAATAATATAGATAATGCTTTGATATAAGTAAAAAATACAGGACATAATATAATGTCGATTATCAAAATTCTGTTTTTATTTAAAATAAGTCAGTAGTTATTATCTATCCATAGATATAAATATGTGCAATGTGTATATGTTCTTATGTCCATGCATGCACATGTGAGTGTAGAAAGTGAGAAAGAGAAGGAAACTAAAATGAAATTTACCAAAAACACCATATAATTTAGGTGAGTGACTTTTTTTGAGTTTCTGAAATGTCTTTATTAGCCATTAATTACTTTTAGACTGGGAGTGGGGTTCTTAACATACAGCAAGAACATATGAATAAGGAAATATAATTAATTATCAAAAATTCTCCTTAATAAAAAAAATTAGAATGAAAATATATACTGTAATTTTTTTTGTAATAATTTGTTACTTGCATAAAATATTCCATGGAGACCAACAGAGCTATGGATTTAGTAAAAATGAAAACATAAAGCTATGATGATATCACATATTTGTTGTAAGATGATCCAAAAAAGATACCCAGTTTTGACTTTACTTTGGTGAACAATTTCCTTAAACTGACACAGGCTTGTCAGGTGACAATTTAAAAACCTGAGACTAATCTGAGCTCCAGCTGCTTGTAAACATTTATGCTTTCCTTTTGCATTCTTTGCCATAGTAGCCATTTCAGTGTTACCTCCATGGAGAGAGAAATGATAATCGGAATTGTCCCATTACAGGACAGCATGTTTCTCAGAGATCATGGACAAGGCAATAGCTGTTAAAAATAATAAACCTCTCTAGACACAAGTGGGTAACCTATGAATTCTAGGAGGCAAAAGGGAATAGAATTTCTTCTCATATACTTTTCAAGTGGACAACTATACTATATCATGTTACTGTTCCTTTATACTTTGGTACATTGAATAAATTATTCTGGTAAATATTAAGAGGGAGCCACATTTTTTTTCCACTGCCTGTGAAAGTCATAATTTATGAAGAAGCTGCTTCATCCAAAACCTCACAGTTGGTGCATTTTCTAGTTTTAAGGGATTTTACTAATTCAGTTTTGCTTAAACTATGGCACATTCATTTTACAGGGCGCAAATTAGCCTATTAGCATTCTGTATTCTATGGGCAAGTAGACCTTACTCTGAAATGGCCTATGTGTAAGAAGAGGAGCATGTTTAAAAATAAAATTTTAACAGAAAAAGCAAATCAAGAGTCATACGTCTCTTTTTGGGGTATTTTTTAAAATTCTTATTTTGTAAAGCCTTAAAATAATTTTTTTTCTGTGTTTCAAAGACTTTCATGGGTCTTCTTTTTTTGTCTTAACCTAGTTCTAATTGATCCTATCTCCTTATTCCCATTAATTTTATTAAATTTCTTAATTGGACCAACAGTCTCATCTACCACCCCCATAACCATGAATTTCAGTGTTATAAGTCATAGCCAAGATTTACTTATACTATTTTAAGAGAACTTCTGACACTCTGTTTTGCCACACTAATACCTTGAAAGATGGTAATTGGTTTTCTCACATTATGTGCTCCTTTGTATTTTTTAAAGTATAGTCCTATTTAATAGTTTAAGGTCCAAGGAAACATATATAACTGAAGTCATCTTATGCCATGTACAGCACTGTAAATATATTTCAATTATGCTATAAGTTAATGATTTCCATTAGTGACCACTGTAATTGGCAACACATTAGGTGCTAAAGTATAAATTCAAACAATAAATAACATTTCTATTCTCATGTTGATATGACTGACATTTTTCCAGGTATAAAGACATTTTGAAAAATGTACATAATAACTCTTACACAAACTTTTAGCATACCTTTCAAGTGGGAAATTAATATTTCTTTAGAAAAAGCTATGTTAATTTGACTCTGTTTCCATTGACTTTGAAACATCGGTAATAAAAATAATCTTAGTCATACTACATAATAAGGCCAAAATTGTACACTACTTGTATTTAATGTATTGGCCTAAACTCCTTGTAAACGTCAACATTAACTGAGATATAAAACAAAAGAAAAAGAAGAGGAGAGAAGAATATTGAGGATGTCGATTTCCATTTGGACTCTTTTTTGAAGATCATATTGGCTAAATGAAGTTGACAGATAGAAATGAGTCCAGAACTCAGAAACAGATTTAGACTGGATATATCAGCTGGAAGGTGACAGTTATATCCCGGATAGAGATGAGAGTGCATACAATTTACAAAATAAGATCAGAAAATGACTCCTTGAAGAACATCACATAGCAAAGTGAGGGCAGAAAACAGTCAATAGAGAAGATAGAGCTGTCTTTGAGGTGATAATATTCAAGAGAAGATGTAGAGATTATGAGGACAAATACAACTGACATCTTATTCAGATGCTCAAAGTAAGGGAAAACTCCCTCAAAAGAGTGTCATGAAATTGAAATAGAGAGAATGAGAACAGATTATCCAGCAGAAGGAGCCAGGAGAAAGAGCTAAATACAGACAAAAGGAAAGGCACCTGAAGAATATTTGAGTCAAGACAGAGCAAGAAACAATCGAAGACTTGAAATGTAGAGTTACTGAAGCATATTCTTTATCTTAATTACACATTTTTTTTTTTAAATCATAGAAATGTAGGGTACTAGTCAGGATTAGACACATAAGTAATGTATGTGCAGGTGAAGTTTAGGCTTCCAACTGTTCTTCACTTTCCCCTGTTTAGGACCTGGTACCTTTGTGTTGTGCCGTGTTCCCACAGTATTCAGTGACTGCCAATCCCTCCCTTGTGCTGTTGTGATGAATGTTCATGTTCCACTTATGAGTGAGAGCATGTGGCAGCCAATTCTTTGTTTCTGTGATAGATCACTAAGTATGATTGTCTCCAACTCCATCCAATTTGCTGAGAAATCCATGATTTTGTCCTTATTTATGACTGCGCAATATTACACATTTTGATAGGACAGACAGGTGAGAGATATCAGGGAGATTCAGACAGGTGAGAGATATTGGAGAGGTTAGCAAGGACCAGATCATTTAAAACTGTATAAAAAACCGATTTTCACGCAAATATCAAACTCATAGCATTTTTAACATCCTGAAGAAAAAAGACTTTGCAAAAACTCATTATGTAGAGCATCAAAGCAAATGTATTCTCGATGAAGATAAAGGGCAATACAAAAATCATAATTTCATGATGTTTATAAATAAAATTCATTTTGAAATTTTGCACTGGTATTTTAGTATAGTGATTTCAGCATTGCATGACACCAACACAAGTTCTTGATGATGTGTGTAATAAGGCAGGCAAAAATAACAACAACAAAAGCTCCATAATAGTTTCCAATATTCCCAATGCCACAATTTGACTGTCATTCATTTTATTGCAACATTTTAAGAGTGTGTGTTGAAAATCTACTATAAGCCAGGCACCACTAAGTTGTAATACCCCTAGGAACAAAACAACCATCTATATGGAGTGTATGTGATAGGAGGCAAAGGCAGTGCAACAGTAAAGCATGATAAGTAAGTAGACTATATTATATGTTATTGAGTGATGAGTGCTTTGGAGACTAGAAATAGTAGAGGAAAATAAGATTAGAAGTACCGGGATTCGTAGTATATGATGGCTGCTAATTTTACAAGATGTTCAGGTGGTCTCACTCAGAAAATGACATTTGAACAAAACTAGAAGGAAGAGATTGGCCACAAAGATATTGCAAGAACATACAGGCAGAGAGGAAAATGTTCCAGGCCTAGAAAGGGGACACACCTGATGTCATCAAGTTACTAGAAAGAGGTGAATGTGGCTGACATAGAGTGGATTAGAAGGAAAGAAAAAGAAAATCTAAAGTCAAAATGTAGGAAGGATCGTCTCAGGGAGGGTTTTGTAGGTTCTTGTAAAGGCTTTGTCTTTCACCACAAATGAAACACAAAGCTACGGGAGGGTTTTCAAATCAAGGAGCACATATGAACTGATTTATTTAACATGGATAATTTTAGTTATGGTGGTAGTCGAATAATGGTCCCTCAGATACATTTATATTCTAATCCTTGGAATCTGTGAATATAGTAAATTACATGGCATGGGGAGTTGACAGATGTGATGATGGTTAAGGGTCTTGAGATGGACTTTATGGATTGGCCCAATCTAATCACCAGAGTGAGGAAGGTGAGAAACAGAAAAGGGAGACAAACATCGCTGAGTCAGAGACATAACATGACTGCATGTCACTGCTGGCTTTCAAGATGGTGAAAAAGAGACCTAACCATGAAGGAATGTGGTGACCTCTAGAAGCAAGTAATGATCCCTGGTTTATAGCCAGCAAGACAATAGGAACCTTGGTTCTACAGCCACAAGGAACTGAATTTTTTCAGCAATGGGAATAGACAGGAGATAGACTCTCTCCCCTAGTATCTCCAGAAAGGAGCACAGCCTGCTAACATCTTAATTTTAGTCCATTAATATCCTTATCAGACTTCTGATCACTAAAAATATATGATAATAAACGTGTGTTGTTTTAAGTCACTAAGTCTGGACTTAGCAGCAGACTGTTACATCAGCAGCAACAGAAAACTAATAGTTCAGTGCTGAGAAAATGCTATGACAGGAAGAAAGGAAGGGAGAAACAGAAAGAAGAGTTAGGAAGTTATTGCAGTAATCAGGTGAGGGATGATAGTTTGGATAAAGGTGGTAGCCATTAATATGGAAAACACCCAATTCTAGTTATCTTTTTTAAATTATAAATATAAGGGGTACAATTCAGGATTAGGTATACAAATGTTGATTATACAGGTACCCTTGTTGATGAGGTGTGTCCCTCCCTCCCCTAGCAGTTTCACTCAACTGCCAATCCCACACCCCCTCCCCTGACTAGTTATCTTTTGAAGGCAGAGCTAATATGATTTTCTGAGAGACTGGATATAGATATCAGGAGTGTCAAAGATGGCTTCAAGATTTTTGGCCTGAATAACTCAAAGAACAGTGTTCGGCATCCATTAAGATGGGGAAGACTATGGGAGGAACAGATTTGGGGGGAAGCTCAAGAGATCAATTTGGGGGGCATACTAGACAGCCATGTCCTAGAGTAAAGAGTTAAATGTGCAGTCTGAGCTCATGAGAGAGGTCTGAACTGATACATTTGGATGTCAGGGGCATGTAGATTGTTACTAAGCCATAGACTGGATTAACTCATGGAATAAGTGTTGATAGATCTTTATTTGGCCAAACATGCTTTTATAGGAACACTTAATTCAAACATATTGCATCAAGTAAAGTAGTCAATGATAGGTTTTGAGAAATCGTCCTTCCAGATCACTTCTTTTCATGAAAAGAGGAACCCTGACCCTTAAGAGCATTTGCAGATTTGGAAGTGGGATCCATCAGATAGATGGAGAAGACACTGAGAGGATTCACACTGAAGAGACTTGAGAAAGAAAAGTAAGCTTTGCTTATCAGGCAGTTCTGCCTAATCCCTTCCATGATTGCAAAAGTAAAAGAAGAATAACTTTTTGGCAACATTCCAAACCAGAAGCTGAAGCAAGCTCAACACATAGTACCGAGGCCATGACTTGTTTCACCTTTGGAAAAAGCTATGCTACTTTAACAAACTCTTAGACTATTCAAATGCTCCAACATCTCGAGAGAGATTGGTAACAGCTAAACCTGACATAGGAGAACCATTCTGGAAGGAATGCACAGACTCAGATGTCTACTTTTCTCCCCCACTACAAAAATGCCCACCAGAATGTTTCGAATATGCCCCAGACAGCTAGCTAAATGTTCTGTACACATCATTTCATTTAACTCCTCACAACAATCCCTTGAGGTGGCATTGTAATCACAGGTGAGAAAATTAATTTTTGGAGTAATTAAGAAACTTATTCAGTGTCATTGTCAAAGTTAGAAAATGTCAGAATCAGGACTTAAATGTAAGTCAGACCGCTCTAAACCCTGGTCTCTTATCTGTGCTGTATGATACAACTAGTCAGTAATAAATCCTTTCACTTTTGACTCTAATACATTCCTTGAATCTTTCCATTTTTTCTACTTCTGGGGTCAGTAGTACTTACACCATACCTTCTTTATTTTTTTAACTAATATCACATATATACTGCTTTGCTTATACTTAGTTCTGTTTTCTTCTTTGAGCTACCAGAATGATCCCAGCTGTGGCTTCCTATTTCTTACAAGATGAAGAGCATAGTCTGCCATATGCTGTGGAAATTTCTTCATTTTATATCTTCAGTCTCACATATCATAAGCTGTTCCTGCCTTGTATTTTACGGACCATCCACACCAACTGAAATGCACAACCCAAAATATGCCCAAAGCATCGGACTACTCTCTCAAGAACACCACTCTGTCTACTCCATCACACATGCACATCAGCATTGAATAATTCCGAGTCAGCATTAAAACTCTGTGTAATCTTCTCCTTCATAATATCTTCCCTCTACTAACAAGTTACATTTATTGAGCATTTGCTCTGTGATACACACTAGGCTAGGCACCCTGAAAACATTGATAGAGAAAACGTCTCTTCTCAAGAAACTATAATGTTTCTTCAATACAACCAGATAAACAAAATTTATATGTAATATTTAAAGTCATTACAGAGTACAGCCTGGAAGAGTCTAAAAATACACTCAGTAATTCTCTCTGTTCTCACAACTTTCTTATCAGCTCATATTAAAATTATCTGGTAATGAATCCAGCACCGTATTTATTGTTTCAAATGACACAAAAGTTTTCTAATATTCTGTTAAGATCACACTAGAACTCCTTTGAAATGTAAATTCACAGACTAGTTTATTCAGTAGCTTGATTTTCTTTAATGAAAAGAATATTCTTTATATGAACAAAATAAAAGAAAAAATATAAAAAGAGTATAATGGATATAACTATAGTTGGAAAAATATTCATTAAAATTAAAAATATCAGACTGTGAAACAAAACATTATTATGGGTGAAAATATAAGTTGGATTCTTGGTCAGTGATTAACTCACTCTCAAGTACTCACCCAGGACTACTGAGTACAAGTAATTCTTTCCCATCAGAATGGCCTATAAAGGTAGCAAATGGAAATTTAGGAGAGCTGTCAACCCTTCAAGTTTATAAATTACTAGATCTTGCTCAGTTTTATTTTTGCAGGGAAATGAACAGTAAGAACTAATAGTTGAAATTCTTTAGCTGTATCTAATTTATTATATCAAATTGACAGTGTGTTTTGCTTATACATCAAACATATATCTCTCATATGAGATATAATTACTATCATATTATTTATTTTCACATTTCAATAGTCATAATATGTGTACTATATATTGAATATTCTATATTTTCACATATCCATAATCTATATTATATATATGTCTTCTCTATACATCACATTTCTGTATGCATTTTATATTTTTAAATGCATTATTGCAAAAAGACATGGCTCAGAAAATTTAAAAACTTTACCAAGACATCAGAGTGAACAACTTAGCAGAGTTGGAATCCTATCCTCAGGTTTATGTTACAAAATGAGTTTTTTATTCTGATGAGCAAAAAAGTAAAATAAAATAATAAAAATAATGAAGAATAAAGACAATTTTACCAAGAATTAGCCATCTATTTAACGTTGCAACTATGATTAGAATCCTAGTCTCTTAATATCGTCAATATTCTATTCTATTTTTTATGTTGATATGTTAAGAAAAAGCTAATCTACTCGTCACTATTCTGAATTCAGCTAACATGGCTAAGTTATCAAATAACATACCCTCATAATGAAAAATTAAAATGTGAAATCAAATAGGACATCGAAAATATAATAAACATCTGGATAACACAAAATTAAGGTAAATCTCAAGTACCAAAATAAAGCAGAAATAAGAGCCATGTTAGTGAAAATGGACTGATGTCAAGGTTGGTGTCAGACTTGAAGATCAAGAAACAGGGTCTGATATTTTAATAGTTGCACAGAGAAAAGCACATGACCTTAGACTTGGTCAAGTCTGTAATTAGAACTGAAACACTTGCATCGAGAGAGCCTCAAAAGGAGCACAGAAAGAGCCAAGTGCATTTTTAAAATTTGCCTTTTCTGGGGCCTTTGGTGCAGAAAAATCAATCTTCTGTGAGAAATTAATACTCCAAGTCCATATATACCATTCATGTATGGAGGTTAAACTATCCTGATGATGTGATATCCCCAGAGTAAGGAAATTGACCTAAAAATTGGTCGAGGGTCAATGAAACACCAAAGTCACAGCAGAAACAAATTCAAATGACTGTACAAGCCTCTTTCAACAACACAAATACATTGAAAAATAATAAGCAACTTTCCCTAAAGAGGAATTTTTTGCCATTTTTAAACAATGTAGAAACCGGTATGAGAGAAAGGTATATGATACAATGAGCAAGGGAACTGGGCCAACAAGAAGTTGAAACAGCTGGGCACAGAGGTTCAAGCCACTAATCCCAGTACTTTGGGAGGACAAAGAGGAAGGATTGCTTGAAATCAAGAATTTCAGATCAAGCTGGGCAACAGAGAGAGACTTTGTCTCTACAAAAATTGAAAATAAAATTGTGTGTGGTGGCATGTGCCTGTAGTCCCAGCTACTCAGGAGGCTGAGGAAAGAAAATCTCTTGAGCCCTGGCGTTTGAGGCTGCAGTGAGCTGTGATTATGCCACTGCATTGCAGTCTGGGTGACAGAGTAGAAATCCTGACCATAAAGATTAAAAGAAGTAGAAACAAAAAAATTGACTTAACTGGAAGAGACTATGGAAGAATATGCTTAAAATGTCGTAAGACATAGAAGAGAAAACCACAATGAATAAAAATGAACACTGGGGGAAAGGTCATCTAATTTGAGTAAGTTGCAAAAAGAATGTCTTTGATGTTAAAATAAATGTAACAATTTAAAGCAGAATCTCAACTAACAGATTGAACGTCAGCTAAGTCACAGCCACAAGGACACCTGGAGAATTATAAGATACAACTCAGAAAATTGCCCAACAGATAGAGGAAAAAAACTGAAGAGATGCCTCAGATGAAAGGAAGGTTACAGAACTTTGAAGACAGAACGAGAAGTCCTAACATATGTCTAACAGGCGTTCCAGTGAAATAAAGTAGAAAGAGAGAAGGAAAAGTAATACTTGAAAAGACAGTGATGGCTTCTGATTCTAAGGCTGGAATGGCCTCTGATTCCAGCAATAATGAATGAACATAATGTGCACTGATAAATCCCACTGAGGAGAACCAACATGGCAGGGCAAAATACTTTATTAAAAATTATCTCAAAGGCAGAGTACTAATGCAATAGTAAATGAGGTCGAGGGAGAAGTTCTGAACTTCTGAGAATGAACTGTGCATTTAGAAATTCTTTCTCCTGGGAGTGTTTGGCACAGACTGAGCAGAATTTTTGACAGGCTCTAAGGACATGAGAACAACAGTTAGAATCTAAGTATGGTTCTGGCAGGGAGAGAAGCACAGACCACTTTCCTTAAGAAGGACTATATGCTGAGAATCAGAGGAACCAGATATAAACCAGCAATTGCCCAGCTTGGGGCAAATAAATTCCCGACTGTTCCAGAACTTCTCAACTCTCTGATTTTGGCTTAAGGTGGTTCTAGATTGCCAGTGCCATCAAGTGCCAGGAGGAGGAAAGAAAATCATTTCTGGAAAAGAAAAACATTTTATCCTAGAATGCAAATTATCGCTACACTTTTGAAATCCAATTTCCAACATACTGTTAAAAATGGAGATCAAAGAAGATAAGGCAATTGACATAAGAACCAGCAGAAATGATATATGATACAGACCCTCAAAGACTTCCCTCAAATTGCTAGGCAGAGATGTTAAAATGTAACTAATACTATTATATTTAGGAGATGATGAGAAAAATTTTAAATTTGGTAAGCATCTAGAAGTCATAAGAAATATGCTAACATATTTGGATAATCAAAACAATTATAAAACCAAAAATTACAAATGAGACTATGAACTCAATGTATGACTTCGTTAGCCAATTTGACACAGTAGAGGAGACAATTGATGATCCTGAAGATAAGACCAAAGACAACATCTAGAATGGTGATGGAGAGAAAATACATACAATTAATAGTGATAAGATAGATATATTTAATTGTTGTTCAACAGAAAGAGGAGCAGAAATATAAAGACAAATTTTTATTATTTTTTATTTGTTTGTCTGTTTATCTATTTATTTGTTTATGTATTCATTTGAGTCAGAGTCTCACTCTGTCACCCAGGCCGGAGTGCAGTGACATGATCATAACTTACCACAGCGTCAACTTCCTGGGCTCGGGTCATTCTTCCACCTCAGTGTCCAGAGAAGTTGGAACTACAGGAACATGCTACCACACCTGGAAAAATTTTGTATTTAAAAAAATTTGTAGAGACGAGGTCTTGCTATGTGTTGCCTAGGCTGGTCTCAAACTCCTGGACTCAAGCAATCCTCTTGGCTCAGTCTCTCAAAGTGCTGGGATTATAATGTAAGACACTGCACCCAGCCAATAAAGCAATATTTCAAGAAAAAGAGCTTAGCTTTTTTTTTCAAAGTGGTGAGATAATTCACAGAATACAAGAAAGCATGACTCAAAGAAACCCTATAAGGCTTCTTTTTGAAAACGAAGGCCAATGAGAAAAAACTTAAAACTCAACAAAGGATAAAGGCATATTACTTTTAAAGGAAAAAAAAATGGACTAACAAAATTAACTTCTCAATGAAAACAATGAGATAATGAAATTATATTTTCAGCCCAGAATTTTATATGTAATGAATAAAGCAAAAATAAAACTTTCAGAACAAGCAAAAAAGAAAATATAGTTCAGAAACAAAAAAAATCAATGAAATATCAAAAGACTTGCTCAGGACTAAAGGAAGATGAAATCATATAAACAATAGAAAATTGAGAAAGAATTTTTTAATGTCAAATATATTGATGAAAAAAATAAAGCTTGAGTCTCTTTTTCAACAACATTTTTTGAAAAAATGCATTACTTCCCTTAATTAGATTGCATAGGTATTTTGGGAAAAGTAAAGTAATTGTGTACAAACAAAAATGTTTATTTCTATATTCAAGCATCAAATAACAAATAACTTGGAAAGAAAATTAAATAAACAAGGTCATTTTTAATAGAACCAGAAACATAAAATACTTAAGACTAGTGTCAGGAAACTGCGGGGAAGGGGCAGGGGGGATAGGGAGGTGGGATTGACAGTAGTTGATATCTGCTTGGGGAAGGGGGGGCATACCTCATCGATAAGGACACCTGTACAGTGAATATTTGTATACGTAGTCCTGAATTGTACCCCACAATTTTAAATAAAAATTAAAAGAGGAAAAAAAAAGAATAGTGTCAATGGATTATAATCATTGAATTATATGCAGTAATAACTGCAAAAATATTCTGAGATAAGGATTTAAAATAAATTAATTTAAATGTGTTACACCTGCACACTGAAAACATAAAGACATTCTAAAATGAAATACAGTGGTCATAGACTGAAACATTCAACACAATCAAATTTCTTGCAAGCATTTTTTGCTGTAGAATAAAGTTGGCACTGTTTGTTCCATTTAAGTGGAATTTAAAAGACTTAGTGGAGCCAAATCATCTTCAGAAAGAAGAACAAAGTTTAAGGTCATATAAAGCAACAGGAACAATTAGATTTTGATATTGGAATAAAAAGATAATTAGATCAATAAAAGAGAAGCGAATTCAGAAATAAATGGATACACATACAACGATTTGATTTTGCCGAAGTACCTATGCAATTCAATTAGGAAAGTAATACATGTTTAGAAATTTTGCTTAAAAAAAACCCTCCAACTTTATCATTCATTGATATATCTACCATGGTTATGCTATTACAATGCCTTAAGAGGCATAACACTTTATAAGAAGGAAATAAATGAGATGAGTTAATAAAAATTTTTTAATTCATGTAAGCTTAGATTTCAAAAGAATATATTTATGTAAATTTAAAAAACAAGTGAAAAGACTATATTTTCGGATATGTGAAAACATAGGTAAAATCATACAGACCCATTTCAGTTTTCTAGGGTGGTATAAGCAATCACACTAAAATGTGAGGGCTTAAGAAAACAGCTTTTCGTGTTTTGTCTTCTGGGGGCTCATTTAGACGGTTCATGCTTGGACTTTTCATAGGGATGCAGAAAGACGGCAGCAGGAATGGAGTCACCAGAAAGTTCTGTGCCAGAATGCTCCTTGATCCCTTTCTCCCTTCACATTATGGTCCTTCCATGAGACTTCTTATATGGTGTTTGGCTTTTAAAAGTCAAGAATCAATAACCACCAGCCAGTTGAAGACTTTGCTCAGAATGGACTTAAGATCACATCTGCCATTGGTCAAAGAGGTCACGAACTTTGTCATGATTCAAGGAGAAGGAGCGATAAATGTTGCCCATTGTTACCGGATTTACAAGGTCACATTGAAAAGCACATGTGGAATGCAAACAATTACTGGGGCCAGTTTTGGAAAATGCAGTCTGCCCCAACATCTATTTCAGGGTAGTGGTAACCACAGTGGAGGCAGGGAGAGGAGAAAAAGTTCTTTTGCAAAAAGAACTTTAACTCAACCTACATTGTTTCAGTGTTTTTTTTTAAATGAAGTATTTAAAGTAAATGTGACAGACCTGCTTGTGAGTACATGGACATTGATGATATTACTTTCTATATATTTTTATATTTTAAATATTTTATGTTTTAAAAGAAGTATTCAGTGCTTCAGGAAAACAGTATTATAGCTTTCAAAAGATAATAGTTCTTCCTGTCTTGCATTTGTCTGTATCTAAGATGTCATATGATGTTACATGGCAGAAATTTTAGTTTCAGATGGTTTTTTTTTAGGTATTTCAGTTTCACAGATTACCTTTTTGGAACAGCTAAAATATAAGTCTGTACTCAAAATAACTAAAAACGTAGAAGTTGCTCCTCTGT
Source organism: Carlito syrichta (assembly GCF_000164805.1). Taxonomy (NCBI): domain Eukaryota; kingdom Metazoa; phylum Chordata; class Mammalia; order Primates; family Tarsiidae; genus Carlito; species Carlito syrichta. The sequence continues at coordinate 973,097 of NW_007252175.1, read as the reverse complement.
AACCCTGTTTTACTTCCCTGAATACGACTGAATAATTTTAGATTTAAAATTCTTTTCATAAAATGATATTAAGTATACTGTGGCATCTCTATAAGTTTTGTAGAATGAAAAAAGTGCATGCTTTGTATTTCTTCATCATGAAAACAGAGCCTGAATTTAAATATGAATTCCAATTTAGAACATTAGCAATTAACTGATTTTACACTGTTGTGTAATTCTTTCATTCATTAATTGTTACGAGAGCTAAAGAACATTGCAACCCTGTAGGAAATGAAAAGACATGGGTGTCAGCTAAGGTTAGTCATAGAGCATGGCTTGCATTTTAATCTAGCATGAGTTTCGTAGAGATTTAAAACGTTTCCATCAAAAATACTTCTAAATGTCACCAGTTCTGAGGGAAGGACTTAGTCATTTCATAAATTACTTTTCTGATCTTTCCTGCTATGGTTTAATTGCTACTTAATCTAAAAGCAATACTCCTGACAACAGAGTATGGTTTTGTGTCTGGCTTGCAGAGTCCTGAGGACCCCAGTTTAAGAAGTACCATATAGGTTACTATTTCCTTCCTTCTAGCATTCCTCTACCAGATATGCAACAATTTTTTTTATTTTTTTTGTATTTCGAACCATTTGAGTGTTTCCAATTTTTTTGATACACAGTTTTTTAAGAAGGCATTTAAAAAGATATTTTATGAGAAATAATTTGGCAACTGGGAAAAATTTTTGAATTTCGTGTATACAAAGATATTTTATATTTTGCATAATATTCCAGTACATACATGTCACAAATATACAACATTAACAAAAGTTTCATGAAGCAATACTTACCTTATTATACATAATGCTCTCTGATATGTCTATATATTCTATTTTACTGTTTTTAATGTTGGCCATGTCCCATTGAATTGACATTATGAACTGTTAATGGGTCATAATTTGTATTTTGAGAAACACTGAACTACTGTGCTTGCTTTATCTGGGTCCATTGAGCAACACCATCCTATAAGAGAAGAGATAGGAAACAAGCAGAAGGAACACCTTCTCCAAACTATAGCATCCAAGAGATTCAAGGCCTTAAAACTTTGAAGTTTGAGGACCTATAATGAAGACAGTAATTTATTATAAAACATTCCTGGCCAGGTATGGTGGCTCAAACCTATAATTCCAGCACTTTGGAAGACTGAGGCAGGGGGATTGCTTGAACCCAGAAGTTTGAGACCAGCCTGGGCAAAATAGAGACCTCATTCCTACAACAACAACAACAAAAAAAGTAGAACGTTAACCAGGCATGACGGCATGCATCTGTAGTCCCAGTTGAGGTGGAAGGATGATCTGAGCCCAGGAAGTTGAGGCTGTGGTGAATCGAGATGGTGTCACTGCACAACAACCTGAGCGACAGAGTGAGACTCCAACACAAAAACAAAAACAAAAACAAAAAAACACTTCAACATAGCAAGATATTATACACATGCCAATTAGTTTCAGCTCTACCTTGGAGAAGCCACCAGGAATGGCCACCTGGCACTTTCATCTGGACTTCCCCACCAGTCAGATATGCAACATTTATTGGTTGAATGTATAAGGAGTGTCTTGCTTCAGGTTGGTGAGATCCTGTTTTTTCCAACCTTGTACAATGTATCCGTATGTAGTCACAAGAGTATTGGTGACGAAGACACAGAAAATTCGCAGCTATATTTGCTTTTTAGCACTATAACTTTTCCAGCCCTGGTATCTGCTTTAAGCCAATATATGGATGACAACTTGGGAAGGAAGCAACGAAATTGTATACATTGGAATAAATATTAAAATTTTAAGTTTTAGATAAAATTAAAATTATGAAAACTTAAATATTCTTTGAAGAACAATACCATCCACAATCTCCACAGCTTTTATCCACTAATTCAAGTGAGCAGGAAATATATTGATTCCCATTTGAGAGCTTATTCTGCTGGGCAGGAAAAACTTCACGTTGGTCAGCTTCTGCTTTCACTCTCTTCTGGCTGTGGCTAAATTTTGCTGGTGCTACATGAGACTGGATTGTTTAAAGGCAGGGTCATTTTGCATTTATGCTCCTAGGCACCTGTGGCAATGTTGGTCATCCCATCTGAACTTGAACATTCAGAGACTGCAGCTGCAACACTCCTTGTGACCACAGGTGTGCTTAAGATTTATGTGGGAGCACTTTCCTATATTTCTCCCTCACCCTAAGCACCTGGGATGTATTCTCGTTCTTCTGTTCTTTGTCCCAGACCATGGACATCTCAGTGATACCGTCTGTTGTTCCCATCTTCCTAGACACTCCATATAAACAGTCCCTATATCCTCAACAAAGACAGAAAAATTATAAATCATTAATACGTGTGTGTGTCTGTCTGTGTGTGTGTGTGTGTGTGTGTGTGTGTGTGTGTGTGTCAGGAAAAACTTGAAAATAATCTTTAACAGAGGAAATATAAAGGAAGTATGTGCAAATATGTTCAATATCATTAGTTATCAGAAAAACGCAAATTAATAATCACAGTGAAACACCATGCATAGCTAGTATAATTTATTTTTTAAACGAAAAAAGTGTTACATATGTAAAGCAACTAGGCAACTCTTGCACTTGTGGTAATATAAGATAGTGCTATTAGTTTTTGTACAAGGTGAATTATGTACAAATATATGCATCGACCATGACCTTAACTTTTTTTCTATTCATGTATCTACCTAACTACACACTTATATAAGACTGAAAAAGTCTGTATGATTCATAATACTCTAAATTTTCACCAAGAAGATAATGGATAAATAATGGTGGCACATTGATGACATAGAATACTACAGATGATCTTTAAAGTGTGGTCACTGGTCGGGCTCGGTGGCTCAGCCTGTAATCCCGCGCCTTTGGGAGGCTGAGGTGAGTAGATTGCCTGAGCTCGCGGGTTCGAGACCTGCCTGGGCAGCGAGACCTCATCTCTACAATAAATCAAAAATCAACCGGGCGTGGTAGCGCGCGCCTGTAATTCTGGCTACTTGGAAGGCTGAGACGGAAGGATCGCCGGAGCCCAGCAGGCGAGGCTGCGGTGGCTGAGAGTGGCCACTGCACTCCAGTCTGGGTGACTGAGTGAGACTGCAACTCAAAAAAAAATAAAAAATAAAAATAAATAAATAAATATATAAAAAGTGTGGCCACTGGACCAACAGCATCAGTACCACTAGAATTAGGAATTCTTGGGCTTACTTTAGATCTGCTGATTTGGAGTCTCTAAAGGCGCATCTCCAAGTTTTGTGTTTAACAAAACTTCCAGGTGATTCTGATGCATGCTTAGATTCAGAAGCATTGCTTTAGATTCAATAAATTAATAAATATGAAAATGTTCTGCTCTATGCCATACTATGAATAAATCTATGGGTAGAATCTGATAAGAAGCATAAGGGAGCTTCTGGTGAAATTTTCTGTTTAAATGCTAGTTTTAAGGTGTTTACTTTGACAAAATTCCTAAGTATATACATGTATAATTTGCTCATTTTGTATTTCATGCATAATAAAATAATATAAAAATATACTGTACCCTGATGCAAACTCAATTGTTTTGATATTGCATAGCCAATAATATGTGGTTATTACCTCTCTTAAATTGGATACCATGCTCTGAGTGCAGGATAAGATTTATTTGTTTTAAATTAAAATGAAAAAGACTTACTTTAAGAAAATATATCCAGTCTACCAATTATACTTTGTGCACTGACTTGTATATATGCTAGACTTTAACAAAAACTTTACTGAAAAATGAATTAAATATTTTATCTTGGCAATCATTCATGTCATTGTAAATCAGATGATAGTGATGGTTTTATTTGTTGACTACCATGATGTGATAGACATTTTACATATAACACATTACTAAATTGTGCTACTAAATAAATAGCATTCCTATTTTGGATATGACAGTACTTAGGTCTGAGGAAATTACATAATGTCTTCAAAATAGTAAGTGGTAAAACTCGAGATTGGAAATCAAGTCTACTTGACTTCAACTTCAAGCAAGATTGGCACTTTCCCAGTAGATGCAAATAATTACTACATCTACCCAGAATAAGATGGTAGAAGAAACAAACAAGGTTGAAGATGCTAGAAATATCATACATTTTCTACAAGCTAGCAAAGATTATAGATTATCACGGTTAGAAGGCATCTTCAATGTTATGTGATTTAAGATGAATTAAAATAAATTCCATTTAAAATCAACTTCATGGACTAAGAACTATGTTATTAAACTAGCTATCCCTTCTTCTCTCTCTTTTTTTTTTTTACAATTTTCTTTACTGGAAAATATTTTCTTATCGTGAGGTTAAATACTCTACAAAAACATGACCAATTTGTACATATACAAAAATTGCACAGAACATAAATTTGTACAAATAATTTGTGCCTTATACCCAATAATTCCAATTCTGCCTATTGCAATCACATGAAAGAAACATTCATTCAAATAACAGAACATCAAATATTCAAAGAAAGTTACAGCCAGGCTCGGTGGCTCAGCCTGTAATCTCGCGCCTTTGGGAGGCTAAGGTGAGTGGATTGCCTGAGCCTGCGGGTTCGAGACCCGCCTGGGCAGCGAGACCTCATCTCTATAATCAATCAAAAAATCAGCCGGGCGTGGTAGCGCATGCCTGTAATTCCGGCTTCTCGGAATGCTGAGGTGGAAGGATCTCCAGAGCCCAGCAGGTCGAGCTTGCGGTAGCCGGGAGCGGCCACTGCACTCCAGTCTGGGCAACAGAGTGAAACTCCAATTCAAAAAAAACAAAAAACAAAGAAAGCTACTATTTTTTTCCTAGAGTGTATTCTCTCCTTGGTTCTCCTGTTTTCATATTACTTGGTCTCTGCGTCACTTCATCATCCTGATCTTTCCCCTCTGACTGCTTCAATTTGTTTATGTGTCCTTTAAAGAATAGTCCTACTTAGGTGTTATCTGAAAAGCAAAGCAGAACAGGAACACTTCATTCATCTTTTTCCAAATCTCGAGTTCGTTTTATTACACCAGAGAATTTTAAAAACTAGAAAGAAATAAAATATCCTTTGTTAAAAAGATATGCTTCGCCTTGGATCAGTTCCTTGTGAAAGCTTATGCTAAGAAAATTTTTAACAGTTATGTTTATAAGGTATGGACATTTCTCATCTTCAGTTGCACAAAGCAGCTGTTTTTGGAACTACAAGAGATAATCCAAGAGAAACCATGTTAGAGTCCTAAACAGAATACCTGGCCGCTGATGCAGACAAGCTTTCAAGCTGTGTGAACTAGAGAAGTGATTTTTCCCTCTATAAGCAGCAACTTTCTTGCTAATAAAATGGGTTGTACAGATGAAGTGAAATAACGTGATAAAAGTAACAGGGCTTAATACATATTAGATCTATTTTCCCTTGCTTCAGTTCCCCAGACACAAAAATTTAGACCTATTTATTCAAATGGCAGACATCACCATTATTTTCACCATCACAACTGTAACCACTATCATCACCACCACCATTACCATTATCAAAAACACCTGTGGCATGGTCACTGTGTGACACACCTTTCCACAGCCCTTTGTATGGCTATCCCATTTTATTTAACCCTTACATTAATCTCATGTGGTAGTTACTTTTATTAATCTCACTTTACATATGAGAAAAGTAAGTCACAAAAACTTATTAATTTGACATACTTTTGTTTACACAGCTAGTAGATGAGAATGTACAGTTCAATAGTATGAGTTCTAAGACGTGTATGGTAAAAAGAAGCTCTAAATGTAAGTCTTCACTATCTATACATTTGTGTAGACATGCTTGCTTTAATCAAAGAGTTGTTGAGCACTCACTAGGGACTAAGCACATAACAATTCAAATAAATATAAATAAAACATAATCTATTATTCCATGAAGCTCACATCCTGGAGGTTACCGTGATATTAATGCAGTTGAATTAATAGTACAAAGGAAAATTATATTATATTGTGATATATATCAAAGCACGAAGTTCAGGGAAGTTAATAGTGTGAATGTTCAAGGGACAAAATCTTTCTAAGAAACAGAAACAGCAAATGCAAATACTCAGATTCTGGCCAAAGTTATCTTATTTTAGATAACTTTTCATTTTAATTAGTGTGGTGTAACAAGAACATGAAGTGAAGGAGAAAAAAAGACCCCCATGAGGAAGCTGAAAAGTAACAAAGGGTTAAATCTAGATAATGCACATGAGTTTTGGACTCATGATTATAAAGTATGGATGATGGTTATGGTTGTGACAGTGATGATGATGGTGGTGATGTCTGTCATGTTCTGAAAAAGATGTGACACTTCTGAAGAGTTTTCATCATGGAAATAATGTGAGTAGTTTAGGGTTTGGGGATATCTTTCAAAGTGTGGTGGAAATTGATGGGAAGGGAGAGTGAGATGAATTGGGAAAGCTAGCATCAGAGAGGAGAACAAGAAATTCATGGACTTCTATAAATGAAAAAACAAAAATATTGACACATTGAAGATGGAAGACAGAAGGGAGCATCATGGTGAATAATTGAACGCGTATGTGTGTATCAGTCGTGGTGAGAAGGTAAGAAAACGGACACAAGCCAAGCTCGGTGGCTCAGCCTGTAATCCCGCGCCTTTGGGAGGCTGAGGTGAGTGGATTGCCTGAGCCCGCGGGTTCGACACCCGCCTGGACAGCGAGACCTCATCTCTACAATAAATCAAAAAATCAGCCGGGCGTGGTAGCGCACGCCTGTAGTTCCAGCTCCTTGGAAGGCTGAGGCGGAAGGATCGCCGAAGCCCAGCAGGTCGAGGCTGCGATGGCCGGGAGAGGCCACTGCACTCCAGTCTGGGTGACAGAGTGAGACTCCAACTCAAAAAAAAAAAAAGAAAGAAAAAGAAAAGAAAACGGACACAACCAAGAATGAGTCCCATTTTGTTAAAATGCATCTTCCATGACATGCCCATAATCCTGTTTTCCTCTTTAAATACAATACCCTATAGACTTTAGCAGCCCTTTATTCAACTTTCCTTACCTCTGTTTTTCTCCTCTCGGAGATTAAGCCCTACTCTCCCAGTCAGAGTTTTGATATTTCTCCAATTTTCAGAATAAAGCAAACCAGAGAAAGGAACTAAAACTATACTTCAGACTCAGATTCTGTAAGGCGTAGGTGCAAGTCATTTTCCCACATGTATAGAATGTAAGTAGAGTGAAACCTCTGAGTTAACTATATATATAATTATTTGCATATATATATATATATATATTTTTTTTCAGAGTCAGACTCCTATTAGACCAAACAGTGACACCAGGCCCCGGGACTCGTAATCTGTATCCCTGTAACCTGGAGCAAAGTCATTACTAACCAATTACTTCTTCTAGGTCATACTTTTCATCATTTTTGGTCTTATTCAGCTAATAAGAATCTTGAGCCTAACACTGGAGCTTAAGTTCACACATTATGCCATAATTTGCAATATTTAGTTTTGGTTTAGGTTCCTATTTCCACATGCTTCTTCTTGGAACTTGCTTAGTGTTCCAGACAGTGACATTTTTGCCAGGCCCATATGCTAAGAATTAAAACACAGACGGCAATTCACATCTCAGAGGGGAAACCCAGTTACCTAGTTGTCAAATTTTACCAAAATTGTCCTTCTGGAGTTCTGAGTATATCCTGATTCCCTTTCAACAAATTGTTGCACTCTTTTGGAGCACTTTGATATATTTGGCTTCCTGATGTTACTCATATATATGATAAATAATTTGAAATTAGAATACTCTAAGGACATATTGTCAACCTTACCAGATGTACTTACTTGGTCCCACCCAAAGAATCTTGCACCACTGAACTGTTTCATCTTTTTGTCATTCAGCAATCCTGCTCTGACAATTCATGCTGAGATGTGATAGGTGAGATCTATACATTTTTCTTTCTATGGGATAGAATATCAGTGTATAAAGTATTTCTGAACTGTAAAGAGGTATAAAGTGTGATTCTGAACATATTACAGAATAAATAAAACTGCTATCAGAGTCAATAATAGCATCCATTGCCTTGCTTCTTTGTACTTATGTTAAAAGAGACTAATCTTATAATCAGCTGCAGCAAAGAGTGCTTGTTTGCAAAATATTTCATTTTAAACTTTTTAAAAAATTTTAATTCTGGGTAACCCCCTCAGGTCCCCTACCATGGCAGCAGCTTTTCTGTCCTCTTAATAAATCCCTCTTTCTCACTTAAAAATAAAATAAAATAAAAAATTTTAATTCCACTGTCACGTGATCTGAAAAAAGAGTTTCAGTTTATGTTCTCTTCCAAAACACATCTATTGGTTAACTTAAAAACACACTAGAGGCAACTCCCTCAATTCCCCTCCTGCTCTGGGAGCTCTTCTGTTCACTCAGTAAATACACACACACACACACACACACACACACACACACACACACACACACACGAGTGTTGGCAATAATGGAGAGACATAGGGACCCTCACAAATCACTGGTTGGAATGTAAAGTAATAGAGCTGTGTTGGAAAAGAGTTTGGTGGCTTTTCAAAAAGTTAAACATAGCATTACCACGTGATATACCAATTCTCCTAGAAAACACAGGTTTACACAAAAACTTTTGTATGAATGCTTATAGTAGCATTAAAAAAATTTTTTTTAGAGTTGTGGGGAACAAGTGGAGATTTACTACATAAATAGGCAGCCTACAGGTGAAGTTTGGGCTTCTAGCTGGCCCTCACTTGCCCTGGTTGTGGACCAGATACCTGGTGTGTTGCTGAGTGCCTTCCTCCGTCTTCCCTCCTTCACGCCCCAACAGTGCCCCGGGACTGCGGCTGCCACCCTTGTGCTCATGTGGTGAGTGTTTGGGGCCTATTTATGAGTAAGAATATGAGGTATTAAGTTATTTGTTTCCGTGATCATTCACTTGATATGATAGTCTCCAACTGCATCCAAGTTGCTGCAAAAGCCACGATTTTGGTCTTCCTTATGGCTACGTAATATCCAATCATGTATATATACCACATTTTCTGTATCCAGTCCACCTTTGATGAGCAACTGGGTTGGCTCCGTGTTGCTCAATATTGTGAAAAGTGCAATAATAAACATGTGCATGCAGGTGTCATTTTGGTAGAGCAATTTATGTTCCTCTAGGTTCCTTCAGGTTTTCCTGAAACCTAAAAACAGTTGTTTATATGAGAACAGCAGGCTGTACAGTCTTTCTGTTGCTTGTTTTTACAATTAGTGACAAGTTGGATTTTTTTTTGGTTGGAATTAATTTGTTCCCAAGTCTGTTCCAACTGGACATGTTTTATATAAATATGCTGCCACCAATTATGTATTGAAAGAGATTGTTTGTCCCTGTAAACTTATCCCTGAAATACTACTTCAAAAACTGAAGTCCTGACCGAAACCTTAGTATTAATTTCAGAAGGAAAGTAGCATTATATATAATAGCCAAAAAGTGGAAACATTCCAAATGTTTATCAATTGGTGAATGGATAAATAAAATGTGGCATATCCATACAATGGAATATTATTTAGCCATATAAAATAAATAGTGATATGTGCTACAACATGGATGAAACTTGAAAACATCAAGTGTGAAAACATCACACTAAGTCAAAGAATCATACTCTATGATTCTATTTCTATAAAGTGTCCATAAGAGGCAAATTCACAGACAAAACATAGGTTAATGGTAGAGAAAATAATCACAGGAAGAAGAGTGAGTGCTACTGGGTACAAGATTATTTTCAAAGTGGATATAAATGTTCTGGAATAAGATAGTGGTTGTATTTGACAATCTTGGAGATATACCAAAACCACTGAACTTTATAGTTTAAAAGCATCAGTTTATAATATGCAAATTCTATCTTAAAGAAAAAAACAGAACAGGTCTAGGGTACAATATCATAAGTGAAATAAGTGAAAATATCATAAAGAAATTCACTGGATTAGAAAATTTGAAAAATTAGACACACATGGAACCTCAAAACTTCAAATCAGAATGTACTAGACTTCTGTGATTTTTTTATTTTATTTTTTGATTACTTATTATTTCCTGAAACCTAAAAGCAGTTGCAACTTTCTATGGGTTTTCAGGGATTTCCAGACTCTCCCATCTGATACATAATTTAAAATTTCAAAGACATCTGTGGTTTCATTTATTCCTACTGTATTTCATCTTGTTGGATTCTGCTTACTGTTTCCATCTATTAAAGATAAATTATCTAAATTAATTTATTCTCAGAGTTAAAAAAAGTACATTGATGCAGTTAAATTATCTTCCTCGAATGATAAAGAAACTGAGGCCTAAGTAAGCTGAGCTGCAGCCCACTGGTATAAAGTTAGTTTGTGGCACACAACTGAGATTATATCCTGTGAAGTATTTTATTAAGTCATAATGAATTATTATTCTGTCCTTTAGAAAATAGAGAATCTTGTCTATATTTTGTATTGACATTTGATAAGCATATGTCTTAATTCGTTATCTGTTGCTTATAACAGAGCATCTGAAACTGAGTAATTTATAAGAAAAAAAAGAAATCTATTTCTTACAGTTAAAAAGGCTGGCCGGGCTCGGTGGCTCAGCCTGTAATCCCGCAACTTGGGGGGCCGAGGTGAGTGGATTGCCTGAGCCCGCGGGTTCGAGACCCGCCTGGGCCACTTGGCGAGACCTCATCTCTACAATAAATCAAAAACTAGCCGGGCGTGGTAGCGCGCGCCTGTAGTTCCAGCTCCTTGGAAGGCTGAGGCGGAGGGATCGCCGGAGCCCAGCAGGTCGTGGCTGCGGTGGCCGGGAGGAGCCACTGCACTCCAGTCTGGGCGACAGAATGAGACTCCAACTCAAAAAAAAAAAAAAAAAAAAAAAAAAAGACTGAGAAGTCCATGGTTGGGGGTCCCGTCTGAGGGAGCCTTTTTGCTGCTGGGGATGCGGCAGAGTCTTGAGTCCGTGCAGAGTACCACACGACAAGGGGGCTGAGCACAGTCACGTGCTATGCTCAGGTCTCTCTTTATCACGCTCTCACTCCTAAGTGGGCCTTCAATATAAGCCACATTCGCACACGGGAGGGCTTGGCAGTCGCTAGGAGAAAGGGAGGGATAAGAGCAGGGGACACGTGGCAGTACAAAGGGTACTTGGTTCATTACCAGGGGAAGGAGGACCAGCTGAAAGCCCAAATCTCATCCTCATGCAGTCTATTTGTATAGTGAGTCCTCACTTGTACCCCACGTTCCTATAATAAAACAACTTTAAAAAAAAGCCACCAGGTCCACTCCAAAGACAACACTTTAACCCATTATCCTATTAATCCATTAACCCACGAATGTATTAGTCCATTCAGGAGGGCAGAGTCGCAATGATCCAATAACATCTTAAAGACCCCTATCTCTCAATCCTGCCGTATCGGGGATGAAGTTTCAACGTGAGTTTTGAAGGGGACATTCAAGCCCTAGCAGTATGTAAGGCCCCTCATCCTAGTTGTTAATTAATAAGATGATTAGGCCAGATTCACCAGGCTGGGGCTGAGATGCATGCTTCCGCCCAGCCCATACCTCTGATTTCCTTCCCTGACTCTCTCCTCCCTGGAATTTTACTTATTTATTTTTTCCAGCCACACACTGGCCTCCTTGCTTATCTTTTAGTACCTGCACACATTGTGTTTTAGATACTTTATGTTTAATATTCCTCCACTTGGGAAGTGCTTTGTCTAGAGCTGTGCATGGTGTGTTTCTTCATATGGTTCATATGCTTACTCAGAGGCCTTTACTGACTATCCTAACATACCTTCAATTCTTCACCAACTCAATCCACCTCCCTATCTTTCTATTCCCACTCCCTACAATATTGTTTCATAGACCTTATTATTATCAGATTTTTTTTTTCTTTTTACTTTTTTTTTTCCTATATTGCCTTTCTCTCTGACTACAATGTAAGTTCCGTTAAGGGAAGCAAAAGGACTTTGTCTCTTCACCTCTGTATCTCCAGTACTTGGAACCGTGCCTGATGCCTCTGACTCCTCAACACATGTGTTGAATAACTGAATGAAATGACACTGGTGACTTCTATTGTATAAATAGGAAACTAAAGACTGAGATTTTTGTTTTGGATTTTCTGGCAATGCACGATTATTTTGTTTTGGAAAATGTGTTAGTTATTTCCAACAGGAAGTGACAAGGAAAAGAACAGTATGTAGAATAAGATCCAGAAGATTTCCTATGGTTGAACTTCACAATGACTAACTTCAGAAGTAGTTACTGAGCACCATCACGGAATCTCTGCCTATGCAGTTATTCATCCAAAAATCAGAAGTGTACCAGTATACTTCTCAGTAGCGAGTAAGAGGATGCTTTCAAAATTCTGTGACATGCTATTTATCTGACATATGTATTTTGACTCTTTCTCATAAATTAATGTTAGAGTGGCAATGAAGCTATTAGACACTCAGATATTGCTTGATAACTTCAAGTAAGATTAATCCAAAATATACTTTATTAAAGTATCCTATTATTCTCAGGGTTTTCTATAATGTATAGATGTCAAAATGCTAATTAGAACTATTGTTTTCTTATTGCTTAGTTGTTACAGCCAAGGTAATTTCACTGTTTATATTAGAACAGCAGGCTGTACAATCTTTCTGCAATTGTTTTTATAATTAGTGACAAATTGGATTTTTTTTTGGTAGGAATTAATTTGTTCCCAAGTCTGTTCCAACTGGACATGTTTTATATAAACATGCTGGCACCAATTATGTATTGAAAGAGATTGTTTGCCCCTGTAAACTTATCCCTAAAATACTCCTTCAAAAACTGAGGTCCTGACCGAAACCTTAGTATTAACCATAAGTTGTGACTTGAATTGATTTAGGAATACCTAAAATCTCACTTCCAAAATAATTCTCAAGATAAGTCACTGATGTCAACAACTCTGAAAAAAAATAATGCTCTTCAGGTGATCTTTTAAAAATGCAACATTTCCTAAAATAAATTAGCAGCCTATAGATTATTTTTCTGAAATGAGCAATTCAGATTGAATCGTTGATGAGTGATCATTGGAAACTGGAATGAATGAATCATTGGATACCAGAAAACATTGTCACTGTGATTTTAGAAATGAAGACAACAATGCTACTGTATTAGTTTGCTAGGACTGTTAAAACAAAGTCTTACGAACTGGTTGACTTAACCATTTCCTCTATTCACGTTTAAGTGGAAACTTACGTACCAAAATTCATTCCTTGATTTTCGTGGTTATTCTGAAAGGTATAATACCTTGAAGAATTGATATAACTTGTATTCTAGTAAACATATCCGCAAGACAAAAAAAATTAGAAAGGTGGTATGTACTAAGAACGCATGCTAAGCCAAGTGACTATTTGGTATATGACAATGCCATTCCCTGCTGCCAAGCAAGCATCTAACATATGTGCTGACTGAGATTCTGGCTGCTACAACGTTGCTAAAATGATGCTGTGTCAGAGTGTGGTGTGTTAGAGAGTACGGTTTTGTTTCCCAAGCGCATGCTGTGAGAATGAGAATTATTGAACTTTAAAAGCCTATTGTTGAGTGAAATAATTGCTGAGAAACCAGAACTGTAGGAAGAACAGCAGTTCATTAAGGCAAACAGCTCACAGACTAGGAAAGCAGGTATGCAGTGAGGGAGAATTTATGTAGCCAGAGAGTAATATCTGTGCACTACAATAATGTTATCTCTTTCAAAGAATGAAGATACTTAGTGTTCAATGAGGAAGGTATAGCTATTAGTCATCACCCACTGTGCCTAGCTCAAGTGGGCCAGGTCCTTTCTCAAGCTAATTATGTTGCTGGCTGTGTCAAAAACAATATGTATTTATTACCAGGATTCTTCATCTTTATATTTGGATCAGTTCTGGAAAATAAGCAGGTCCTTAATAATGGATAGATAGTTCCTATTTAAATCCATTTAAGGGTTCTCATAGGCCCTGTATGATTTCCATCTTGGCTACCGCACACATCTTAGCCTGCTCCCATCTTTCTCCTCGCTCTATCTTCCTCGGTCTCATTGGACTCTGTGTGTTTCTTGAAATTTCTCATGCTCTTCTCTTTCTCCAGTCTTCACATATCCTATTCTTCTTCCCTAGTTGTTTTCCTGCCCCAGTTTTTATTAAATTAATTCTCATTCATTCTTGAAGTCTGACCCTACTTAGGAGCTCCTTCAGGAAGCTTTCCCTAAACTCCAAAACTAGGTAGAGGCTTTACATCACACGTCTACATAGTTTAATCCCACTCTCAAAATAACCTATATCATCTGCTCATCTCTTTTAGCGGCATGGGAGCACAGGGTGTGTCTGTCATGTTCAATGCTGTGCACCAAACAGCGAGTCCACTGTCTGTTGAGATTATAGTCATCATGCTGGCAAAAAAAAAAGTATATGTTAAAAAGAAAACTAAAATCTGTTATTATTTATGTAAAATGAATAAAGTCAAATAGTCACTTTAAAAATACTACAGCTTAAAACTCTAAATAGTAAATATTAAAGTACAGTTAGTTCATACTGGATGGATGTCTACCACTGGCCATTCATGATAAAGGATAATGATGGATTTGGATAAGTTGTTTCCCTTATCTCCATGAAGAAAATCTCACTTCTCACCTAATCCCCAGCTTTCCCAAGGCTAACATAGGAGACCAGTTTGCTTACCATGAGGTAAGATTTACAAGTGAAATTGCTGTGGCAACCTGGGCATTGACCCTCTAGTAGTCAAAGTCATAGTTGCAAGGAATTTTAAATTCAGTGGCAACCTCATATGGACACTCATGTATGATTCCAATTAATTCCCAATTGGTTCTACAACACATTCTGCATGGTCTCAACCCCCAAGGATATAGAAAAAGTGAAGAGAACGACTCAATGCCGGGGCGAGAACAGTAACTCTCAAACTCTGCTCCCTGGTGCAGTCATCCAAGGAGCTTCTGAAAAATACTGGGTCTAGAACATGCTCTCATGCCCAACACATCAGAATATTTGAAATGGAATCCAGGAACCATGACATTATTATCACAGCTGTAGAAAACAAATGACAACAAGCAAAACGATGATCCCACTATCTCTTTGGATGGTGGGACTATGCATTACTTTTTCCTACTTTCTAATTTTCTTTGCAATTTGTGAACATCATGTGTGGCTTTTATGGTGCATAAATAATCAATCCATTTTTGCTTAAACAAATAGTTTTTTAAAATTTTTACTATTCATTTATTTATTTATTTTTAGTTGGAGTCTGACTCTGTCGCCTAGGCTGGAGGGCAGTGGCACACTCACGGCCAACCCAGCATTGACCTGCTGGGCTCCTGCAATCCTTCCGCCTAAACCTTCCAAGTAGCCAGAACTACAGGCGTGCGTTACCACACTCAACTACTTTTTTGATTTATTGTAGAGATGAGGTCCCGCCAAGTTGCCCAGGCTGTTCTCAAACCCGCAGACTCAGGCAATCCTCTCACCTCGGCCTCCCAAAGTGCTAGGATTACAGGCTTGAGCCACCATATCCGGCCGATAAATGTATTTTTTAAAAATAAAGTATAGAAATGTCTTTGTAATTCCTAATGATATACACCATCTTTGTATATAAAACATGAGTATTATTAGAATACAAGCTTCTCTCTTGAATCGAAGGCAATGATGTCGGGTTTTCTTCTGCTTTATTGTTCGAGCATAGTTCAGTCTTTGCAATAGACTACAATATAAATTAAGTAAATAGCAATTGTGTGCAAACATTAATCACTTTATTATAGTAGACAAAGACAAATTTTGCAGTAAGTTATCCAAATTTAATGACCACATACATTTAAGGAGTTATGATAAAACATAAGGTTGTCAATATACCTCTCTTTATACCCTACCCCCATTCCATGATACTTACACCAAAGATTGAAAACCTAGTTTAATATTTTTGTTTCCAGGCACAGTGGCTTATGCCTATAATCCCAGCACTTTGGGAGGTCAAGGAGAGAGAATTGCTTGACCCCAGAAACTTGAGACCAGCCTGGGCAACATAGTTGTTTTTTTTTTTTTTTTTTTACAAAAAAAAAAAATTAACCAGTCATGGTGAATCCAGTCCCAGCTACCTGAGAAGCTGAAGTGGGAGAATCCCTTGAGCTCAAAAGTTTGAGGTGGCAGTGAGCCATGATCAGTTACTGAACTTCAGCCTCAGTGACTGGGTGATATATTAATTCAGTAAAAATAAAGCAAAATATATTAATAATGACGATAAATGTAAACTTGTCAGTTACACAGAGAATCTTAGATAGGATTTAAGAAATAAGATCTAACAAATAATGTTAGCAATATTAATTTACATAAACATACAAGAAAATTAAAAATAAATTTATACTGGGAAAATATAGAGAAATATTAATGAAAAACCAAGTTGGGTAGGAATCTTAGTATCACATAAATCAATTTTTTAAAAAAATATATTAGAATAAAGTCATTAGATGATAATAACAGATTCAGCTTACTAGAAAGCTATTCCATTTCTAAATATCTGTGTAGAAACAATAAAAATAGCTTTACATGATATAAAGCAAAAATTAAGAAAATTAATGTAGAAAAATGACAAATCTACCATTAGAATGAGAAATTTCAATACTCTCTCTCTTA
This sequence comes from Carlito syrichta, assembly GCF_000164805.1. Classification (NCBI taxonomy): domain Eukaryota; kingdom Metazoa; phylum Chordata; class Mammalia; order Primates; family Tarsiidae; genus Carlito; species Carlito syrichta. The sequence goes on along the minus strand of NW_007252175.1, from coordinate 956,465 downwards.
AATTATTGATGAGTACAGCAGATAAAATTAGGAAAGTTATAGAAAAGTAGGACAGTACAATTAAGCTTAATGCAAATGCACGTACGCAGAACTTTGTGCAAGTTATAAAATGTATTTTCTTCCCAAACACAACTAGAGAAGTTTCAAGACTAATTGTCGATTAGGCCCCGAATTCTGGGATACAGGGAAGAATCTACAATCCACCTTGAGAAACTGGGGTCTTCTCAAGAGGGCCAGCCTGATCTGCTTATGTAGAAACTTCATAAAAATTTTTTCTCTTTTTCTTAATATGCATTCTTACAATTTATCCTAATTTCCATGAACCAGAATTTTAGAGGTTGGTCTAGCTGGGTCAGTATTTCTTGGAACTAAAAGAGCTTCATTGAAATTGACATTGACAGCCGGCTCCGTGGCTCAGCCTGTAATCCCAGCACTTTGGGAGGCTGAGGTGAGTGAATTGCCCGAGCCCACGAGTTCGAGACCCGTCTGGGCAGCAAGACCTCATCTCTACAATAAATAAAAGAATCAGCTGGGCATGGTAGCACATGCCTGTAATTCCGGCTACTTGGAAGGCTGAGGCGGAAGGATCGCTGGAGCCCAGCAGGCGAGGCTGCGGTGGCCAGGAGCGGCCACTGCACTCCAGTCTGGGCGACAGAGTGAGACTCCAACTCAAAAAAAAAAAGAAAAAAAGAAATTGAAATTGGCATTGCTCAGATCTGAGCGGTTACCGTGCTGAGAATCAGTGATAACATTGTAAGGAAGGAGTCAGGATGCCCACCAGAGGGAACACATTGGGCTACTTGGTAATGGCTGCTGTGGAGAAAAGTAAGAAAAGCGGTGAGGCAGAGAATAGGTAGTAGACATTTCACTGGTGTGGCTTAGGAAACTGACCTGGGCTTGTCCTGCTCTCAGTCACTCTGCCTCTCGTATACTTTGTGTCAGCCACGCTGGTGGTCTTTCAATTTCTTTACGTGGCTCTCGCCAACCTGGGAATAAACTTCCAAATATGAAATTGTCTATATGTCTATATGAAATTGTCTATGATCTTGCTCTTAGGGGAACGCTCCTTCTTCCAGTTAACTTTCACTTTAGGACTCAGCTCAGATGTTATTTATTACAAGGAAACTCCTTGACAGTTCTAACTAAATGTTTCCCTATTTATTTTGTATACATATGCCTTTTGCATGTATTATTCACATATATTTATACACCATTTGCGTCTGTTTCTCCCATAGAGTGTAAATGTTTTGAAATCAGGGACCGTATGATTTGTTCACTACTACGTATTCAGCAATTAATATAATGCCTGACACACTGTAGGAGTAAAGATAATTTTTTCTCCCCCTCTGAATATTCAAGTCTGCTAAAATAAACTGTCAATACAGGTTAACAGGAGAAAAGGCATACAAACGTATGAATGTACATAAGCGCAAGAGTCATACAAAACAAATGTACTTGTCTTAAATCCCTTCATTAGATAAGAAAATTCCAGAGAGAACTCCTCTTTACCCAGAAAAGATGGGGAAAAACAAGAGAATGTTAGAAAGTCATTGGTTCAAAGGCAGCTTCCAAGGTTTTTTAAATGTTTTTAATTCAAAAGTGCTAAGTATTCCAAAGCACCATACATTGGGGTATCATTTTCTAAATTTCAACAACACAGTAGATGTGCATGCAGTAAAGGCTGATTAAAAAGTTGTCCAATACATTAGAAACTCAAAGCATTGAAAGAAAGAACTCAATTGAAGACCCAGGGTCCAGGCTGACACTCATCCTATAAGTTGTGGTCATGAACAAGCTGTTTAACTTCTCCGAGTCATAGATAACCTCTGTATCTCAATTAAGGGAATGGTAGGGGAGAACAAGGGGTATATACCTCTCTCATAGGAATCAAATTGGAGGAGAAAAATCTCAATATGTTTTAAACATCTAGTGCACAAGACAAGATATAAATGTAGGTTCAGGCCTCCCTACTCATCTCCACCTCTCCTCCTGCTGTCATGAGTAATAGGATCCAGAGTTCTTCTATGACCAATGCTAGCTAGAAAATTATAGGAAAGTTGGTTTTAGTTAAATATGAGGAAGACAAGTCTAATAATTATTGTTGTCCACCAGGTGATAAAACCACCTCAAAAAAAGTAGATCCCTCTCTGCCACTGACCATGTTTGAAAAAATGAATTATTACACAAAGGAAATTCTTTATTTGTGTAGCAAATTATACTAGACAGTCACAAAGATTGTTTCTAATTTGAAGAGTGTATTCATCTAATCTTTTCTAATAGGAGTTATTTCCTTGTATCTTTTTTTTACTTTTCTTTTAGCTTTATTGTTTTTGAAGGTAGGGTCTTTAATTTATTGAGCTTTTGTAACTAAATGGAGAATTTTTAAGCCGTAAAGTAAGCTAGAAGCATGCTTTAACTTGTATTACAAGCCAAAGTTTGATATAATAAAGCAGATTTATCTTTGATTTCAGTCAATAGAATTTAGGTTTTGAATTGTCAAAAAGACCTTGGTTTAATGTACTTTACCTTATAAGGTAGTATTACATCATGAGTTGCCATCTCTGCTGACATCAGGATCCCAGAAAGATCCATTGCTAATAAGTACATTAATTAGTAATTATGTAATCCCATAATTAGCTATCATATCAATTAAGTATTATTGAAAAGTCTGTGACTAACTTTATGAGTACTCCAATATAGTTTCTCAATGTTACTTTCAATATATAATTTGGGGCTGAAATAAGATTTTGCCCTCATAAGACATGCAGAAAAAAATTCTGGTTATAACTGTGACTGTGCATTTGATATTTTGTGGTATTTAAAGTTAAATCATTGACTACTGCATGCAAAGAGTTATTAGAAGTATATGGTGAGCATTAACATTTTTCGTTTCCAGAGAAAATCCTATCACCTCTATCAGAGTCACACAGCGTACTTAATAAAAATTCAGACATCTCAGCTCTTCCTAAAATCTATTGGATCAGAATATATGGGGTAGAGCCCAGGAACTTGCCTTTTGAACAAATACCCCAGATAAATCTTGCAAACACCAAAATTTTGAAACACACTTTAATAAAATATAGCTGAGGGCACTATATGAGAACATAAGCAAACTGACTTTATTTTGAATCATGATTCATAGGACTAGATTTTTAAGGCAATGTAAAGAATTGCGGTAGTTTTATGAATGATTCTCACTTAAAATATTATTTTGTAGGTATGTAATCCTGTGGCAGAAGCAAAACAAGTTTGTCTGGGCAAAAGGCACTGCACACAGAGGGAAAGGAGCACTTAATTACCGGAAGGGGCCCTACTCGGTGGCTCAACCTGTAATCCTAGCACTTTGGGAAGCCGAGGCGAGTGGATTGACACAGTCCGTGGGTTCGAGACCAGCCCGGGCAACTTGGCGAGACCTTGTCTCTACAATAAATAAAAAATTAGCTAGTTGCAGTAGCATGTGCCTGTTGTTCTGGCTACTTGGAAGGCTGAGGCAGAAGGATTGCTAGAGTCCAGCAGGTTGATGCTGGGGTGGCCGTGAGTGTGCCCCTGCACTCCATCTTGGGTTAGGGAGTGAGTTTCTGACTCAAAAAAAAAAAAAGTACCCGAAGGACTAAACGAAAGTTAATTAGTATGTAAATACCGAAAAGGCAGGCAAATCACAAAGTAGGGCTTGCTAATTCTGAAAGTCATCACATTCAGATTGGAATTTAGGTTTTATTGAATATTTAGCATATTGCTATTTTCAAATGCTTCTTTATAGGCAGAAAGATGTCCATTCACTCTCTCAGAAGGCTTTCTGAAATGGTTGAAATAGACAGATACATTTATTTGAAAACATATATGAACATGAGAATCTTGCAAATATGAGATTCAAAGAAAAGCTAGCAAGTTGAGGCTTAAATCCCCTTTTCATATGGAAGAGAGAAACAGGTGTCTGTTAGTAATTATAGGGGTGGTAAATGATCTATAAGGGAAATGAATAAACCCAAAGAACAATGGAGTGGGACAAGTTTCTGAGCTCTGGGAGAAGTAGTGGGAAGCTAAGGAACAGAATGTCAATGGAACAAAGATTGTGTTATTGTGCAGATAAAGCCTTCCAGGTAATCTCTCAGAGTTACTCTCAGAAGAGTGGATTTTTAAAAATCTATCTTGAGTGGTTACAGCTTTTAGTGTCTTTTCTTCAGTGGTTCATCTTTCCCAGTTGTTTGATGAGCTTCTTAGAAAGGAAGTCTAAGGACAATTGAATTTCTCTTGGAAAGAAATTGTTTAGTCAGATTAAAAAAGCATTTCAGAGAAAGTTTCTTTCTGTGCTTGGTGGAGGGTGGGGATAGGGGAATAAGAGAAGGTAAGCTGTTTGGGATTCTAAAGCAGATTTTAAGCCCTTTCAATTTCTTTTAATTCAAAATTCCCAGCATGCCAAAGCATTATACTTTGGAGTAGTATTCTCTGTGCCTCAATGATGCATTAACAGAATTACAGAACCATGGAACTGGAAGAAATCTCAAAATTCACCCAGTTCAAACCTTAGTTGTTATTGAGTAAACATTATAACTCCTTGTAATATTGAAATCTGTTCAGCAATGGAAAATTTGTACAACTCACCTCAATGTCCATACTCAAGTGAGCTGTACACAGGGATAAATAGTAAAGAATAAAGGAAAGAAAAAAGAAAAGAAAGAATTAAAGAAGGAAGGATGGCTGACCTAATTTGGGTGGTGGGGAGTGTTGCTATCTATAAAATTATTTCTTTGCTTTTTACATGCATTTAGAAAATGATAAATTTTATGGAAAACTGGGAGTCACATCTGGCAAACTATTTTTGATTTACCGAACTAGGAATAGCTGCAAAAACACTTCCTCTTGCAGACTTGCATAATCAATCATTTGTTGCTTTCCCTTGCACATCAGCATTCATTTTATATTACTAAACTTTTCTCTCACCTTCCAGCATTAAAAGAGGTCATGAAGCAGTTTAGTTTAATTTTAAATTCAATAAAATTAACAATGTATGTATTGAGCAGTCGTTCTCTGCTTAGCCTTTTCTGGCTACTGTGGCAAAGACAAAGTCTTTAACCACCACAAGCTTCTAATTTTATGGGAAGTCTACTCTCTTGCCACTCCCTCCCAAAAGAAATACATGGTAAAGCACCAAAAACATGGCAAGCTAGAATTTGGGCTATAATAAAATGGCTATAAGAACTCCAAGTTGGCTGGACTCAGTGGCTCAATCTGTAATCCCAGCATTTGGGAGGCTGAGGCAAGTGGATTGCCTGATCCCATGGGTTCGAGACCCACTGGGGCAAATTGACGAGACCTCGTCTCTATAATAAATCAAAAATTAGCCGGGTGTGGTAGGGTGTGCCTGTAGTTCTGGCTACTTGGAAGGCTGGGGCAGAAGAATTGCCAGAGCCCAGCAGGTTGAGGCTGCGGTGGCTGGGAGCATGACACTGCCCTCCAGTCTGAGTGACAGAGACTCAACTCAAAACAAACAAACAAACAAACAAAAAAACCTCCAAGTTGGGAGAGAGCACCCAATATTTTCAGGAAGAACAGGAGCAGGTTTTTTGATAGACATTGGCACATGAACTACATCATATTGAAGACATTGAATAATTACTTATCGTTTGTCAAGCAAAGAAAGATTTAAAGGTTGGAATGTGCACAACTGTGCCAAGATCAGGGAAAGGGTATCCTATCCTTCAGAGAAAAATTTGCAATGTTTTAATAGGCTACAGCTTCTCAGATTAGGACTTTGAGTGTAAGGACTAGGAGCATAACAGTTCATAGTGGAAAAGATTATGGATTTTGAAATCAGAAAAACTTCATCCTAAATTTCATTGTTACAGTAAAAAATGATATTATCTGGAAAATATTCTTGCATTTGTTGAGTTTTTTAAAATACATAAAACAGGGAATAATGAATCCCTTTCTTGGAGGCATATAGGAAAGCTTTACTGAGACTAACACTGTGTCCAACAAGCAATAAATAGTTAAAAATATGAACTTTCTTGGTATCAAGTATACACCCTACACATAACACGTGTGGTATGTTCAATAGGATGATGATGTTATGGTATGCTTTTTTCAAATACGTTAGATACATAAAACATGGGAGTGACTAAGATTGTCCAAGAGGAATTTGTAGAGAGAAAAGTAGATTAAAGATATAAGCACAGCAGCAAAAACAATTACAAGTGAGAAGAGGTGGAGAACCCTACCAAGAAGATAGAGAAGAAATGGGCAGGAGTATAAGAGAACAAACAGTAGGGCACAGCAATATTGACAGTGAGTGGATTAAAAATGTCCAATATCATCGTAGCGCATGCCTGTAGTTCCAGCTACTCAGAAGGCTGAGCCAGAAGGATCACCGGAGCCCAGCAGGTCGAGGCTGCGGTGGCCTTGAGCGGCCACTGCGCTCCAGTCTGGGTGACAGAGTGAGACTCCAACTCAAAAAAAAAAAAAAATGTCCAATAAATAAAGAGTGTTCAATAGAGTCTAATATGTCAGGGAAACCTAAAATTAGAAATACTGGAGAATTTTCATTGGACGGAAATCATTGTAGAGTTCTACAAGAGCAACTTCACCTGTGAGTTTGGGGAAGAAATCAAACTGCAAGAAGCAGGGAAACAGAAGTGAAGGCAGTGAATTCTCACTGCTCTTCAAGACTTTGGCTGACAACAGAAGAGAGAAAGCAAGGTAATTAGAAAAAAAATTCTTTGTTAAAGTTGAAGGAGAGCCAGGAGAAAACAGGTGTAGATCAAAAACAGGTCTCCATGGAGTGGGCTGGGAATAAATGCTTAGAGAGAATGAATTGAAAAAGTGAATGGGAATATTTACAATAGGCAATAAATGAAGTGGCAGGAAGTGCATCTTTACTACCAATCACAGGAAACATGACGCCGTTTTCTTAGAAGAAGCACTGTAGGGGAAGGAATGTAGGAAGAAGAATAAGAAAAAAAGAAGAAGGATATTTACTTTATTTATTTTGCTGGAATAAATATCAGCAAAAAGAATGTGTTACACACAGAAATTAATTATAAATATAAACTATTGCGTATCACTTAGTGCCTGCATTGTTTCCACAGCAAGAATCAAGAAATAAAGTGTTTAAGCTTTAAATGGACACTAAATACATTTAAAAGTTTTTTTCAGTATATATTTTCTTTTCTACTCATCTCAAATTGTAAAACCAACAACTTTGTCAGCCAGGGAAGAACTACGGTAGTTGCTTTGAGAGTACTGAAAGTTTAGGCATAGTGCCTATCAAGTGTATCAAAGAGAAGTTACAAAGAGCCATGAAACATAAGACAGAGTGTTCTATTATCTACATACTAAAATATATGCACAAAATATCCCTAAAATAAAAATGAGACCAAAGTAAAATTGGCCTCAAATTTGTAGTTTCCGTTATAAAAAAAAAATTTCTGATCATTCATTTCAATCAAAGATTAAACTTTCTCGTTTCCGTGAGCAATTTTGACAGTGGACCTTAGGCAAGATTCCACTTTGGCTTATTACAATCTGTTTTCTCATTCACTAACTTTTATTCAAATGTATTCACTTTCCTGATTTATCATGTGTTGCATTATGTTGATGTTCACTTGGAAATCGTTGTTTTCCTAGATTCTAATGATGTCTATGCCAGCAGCTGCAAGCTCACTGAGAACACAGCAAATGTGTATGCACAGTACAGAATTCTTCCAATTAGAACTGCTGCTTAATTGGCAAGATTGCTGTCAAGTAGCATGACCACTGCATTACATTTGAATCTCAATTCCATGTAAATGTAGATATTTAGGAGCTTATTAGAGAATTTGCATGGAAATTGAGGGAGAAAAGAGTTCATGTATTTGAGGGAAACAAATCTAACTCAATTTTAACATTATTATTTCCTTAAACAACTTGAGCAGTATGACAAACTAGTTAAGTGTGTCAGCTATGGATTTAGGCATGACTAAGGATTCTAGCTATGCATCCTGGCAAGCTGTGTGTGATCTTAGACCAGGTTCTTAACCCATCTGAGCCTTCATTTTGACTTAAGTAACAGGGGGATAATTACAGTAACTACCTCTTAGGGTTGTTTAGAGCTTATATAAAATGATAAGTGTTCATCACTTAGCATAGTCACTGTCAGATAGTAGCTTAGTGACTGTCTTAGACACTTGTGGCTACTATCCAGTCAAGGACATAATACATGAGAAGTTGTTCTGAGTTTCCTAACTCAATGCTATATATTATAGACTCAATAAATTGTGTTAATTATTAAAATTCTTCTTTTTTAAAACTTATTCCAATAGATTTTTAAATATAGTTTAAAATAAAATTTTATCTTAAAATTTATCTGCACGTATTCTGTGCTTGACTTTAGAAATCCTGTTTTCTTTCTGCAGAGAAAAAAATGCAGTTCTCTTCTTTCACACTAACTCCTCTTTGGACTATAGGAGTGGAAGAGGTGCAATATCATCCCTCATTCTTCATAAAGGTCATGACCAATGCTCCAATAACATAAGACAGGTTACCAAGAGGAAACCCTAACATATTTGTTTAATCAAAGTTTTATGTTACACGGGAGTCTTCAGAAATGAAGACTCAATGTCTCAGGGAAAACTGTCCATTTTTATCCTTAGGCTTGATGAAAAATGAACAGCCATGTAAAAATGTGTCTGCTGGGAAGAACATAGTCATGAAAGGCATTATTTCTCTATTAAAGACTTTTACAGTCTAGTGGAAAAGAAAGGAAAGTGAAAACATAAGTCAATTAATTATTAAATAGTCTCTGATGGAAGTTTTTTCCTAGTACAGAGCAGCATTGTGATTGACCAATACAAACTCTTCATTCAGACTATGCTACCCATTTAATGTTACCAAAGAACTTTCTATCACCATATCTTTAAACAGAATATTTCTGAATAATTTATGTTATCCAGTTCATTCATTAACCTTTAAATACTCTTCAAGGCCTATTTAGAGTAATTTTCTTCTCATTTTTTAACATTTTATTGCACTCTAGATAGAACAGTTTATTCTATTTATAAACATTTGGATTATCAGCATGAACTAATTTGAACCAATATTTACTTCTATCAGCTTAAGTTAAACCGTACACATCAAGATTAAATAAAATAATTGTTTCTTGCATAAAACAAGCACCTAAATATCTAAAAAGATTATGATGTGTCCATATTGTCTCTCTTCTAGGCCAGCTACCAATAATGGGTTTAGTCATTTCCCAAATGACATGTATTTAGACTCCTGACCATATTTTGATTCTTATTATAGACATTTCTGTGGATTTGTTATGAAATTGTTAATGTTCTTCCTAAAATAAAAATGTGCCAGGACTTCTGCTTTGGCTGTGGTATATGAGCTTCTATTGGCGCAAAGAAGACAGCTAGGAAAACTGAACATACTACTTTATATATCACCTGCTGTAGGACACTTGTGATCTATGAAGACAAAGGACTTATGGGAAAAGATCACAGAGAGAAAGATAGTATAAAGAGGTGAGAGAAAACTTTTTTTTTAAAGTTGGAGTCTCACTCCATTGCCCAGGCAGAAGTGCCACAGCACACTCACAGCCACCCCAGCATCGACCTGCTGGGCTCTATTGATCCTTCCACCTCAGCCCTCCAAGTAGCCAGAACCACAGGTGAGCCCTACAGTGTCAAGTTAATTTTTGTGGTTTATTGTAGAAACAAGGTCTCACCATATTGCCCAGGCTGGCCTTGAACTCGCAGGCTCAGGAAACCCTCTCTCCTCGGCCTCCCAAAGTGCCCAATCAGTTTTTTATCCTTTTATTCTACTTCTCGCTACTTCTCAACTATGCATTGTCTTATTCAGTTTGGATGTGATATGTAGTATTTTCAGGCTTCTATGATCCTTCCACCTCAGTCCTCCAAGTAGCCAGAACTGCAGGTGCAATTTTTTGATTTATTGTAGAGATGAAGTCTCGCCAGGTTGCCCAGGCTTTTCTCAAACCTGTGGGCTCAGGCTATCCCATCATCTCGGCCTCCCAAAGTGCTGGGATTACAGGCTTGAACCACCGCACCTGGACGAGAGAAAACTTTTAACAGTCATCCTCCATCAAGAAAATTGTCACTGCTGAGCCTTAGCCAAGAAGCTTAAAGCAGGAAAATTTAAAAAAATAAAATAAATAAAACAAAGAAACAAAATGCTTTCTGAGAAACTGAGAAACTGTGCAGTGAATTGAGCTGTTACGGGTCTAAAAAAATTAATGGAGTTCAGAACTAGCTAAGAAGGAAAAGTTCTGTTAGAACCCCAATCTTTCCAACCCAGGAAAGTCTTCAAACTGTAGTAAGGACACAATTTAAACAGACCAACTCTCACAAAAACTGAATAAATAACCAACTCCCCAGAAGAGCAAATGGCAAATATTTGAGATAAAAAAATATATAATAGAAATTAACATACAGGAATCAAAGTTATTTCTGTATCCAGAAATATACTTTAAAATGTTTTTGATCCACGTATTCAAGGAAATGCCTAACAAAATGAATAATTTTTTTTTTTTTTTTTTTTTTTTTTTTTTTGAGTTGGAGTCTCACTCTGTCGCCCAGACTGGAGTGCAGTGGCCGCTCCCGGCCACCGCAGCCTCGGCCTGCTGGGCTCCAGCGATCCTTCCGCCTCAGCCTTCCGAGTAGCTGGAATTACAGGCATGCGCCCCCACACCCAGCTGATTTTTTGATTTATTGTAGAGATGAGGTCTCGCTGCCCAGGCGGGTCTCGAACCCGCGGGCTCAGGCAATTCACTCACCTCAGCCTCCCAAAGGCACGGGATTACAGGCTGAGCCACCGAGCCCGGCTTAAAATGAATAATTTAAGCTGAGAAAGAATCTATTAAAAAACCAGATAATTCAAAATTATAGAGCTGTAACATTTGATAATTGAAATGAACACATCTGTGAATGGTTTTAACAGAATGCAGGGCACAGAGAATGAAATAATTAAATTGGAAAAGAAAACAACAGAAAATATCTAGACCACAGGCTAGAAATAGAGAATAGATAATAGACAATAGAAGAAAGAAGTAAAAACCAGGAAACCAGTGAAAAAGTCTGCGTGTGTAAATGAAGCAAATGTAACAAGAATAGATCTGAAGCAGAATTTAAAGCTGTTATTGAGGTGTCATGAATCAAAGAAGAATAAATACAAAGAAAATCACACCTGGGCACATCTTCAACCTTCTGAAAATTGTCAACTGAAGAATCTTGAGATTCATCAATTTGGAAAGGAGAGCTTTATTTCTCATAAAGGGTTGCAGCCTGCAGGGTGGCCATTCTGACAGACTAGAATGAATAGCCTCCTGCTAGAGACTGAAAACAAACTCTTGGAGGGAGAGAAGATGACTGGAATGTCTGTTGAACAGGGTGTCCGAATTTACATATTCAATTAACTGAAGGAGTCATGAATATTTATGAAAGAAGGAACATGCACATGGGACATTGAGCTTCATGTCCCTTCATGTGACCTATTTTCAAAAAATAGCGGTGTTAGTATGATGTGAAGGTGCAGGTTTCCTACTCTTTGAAGTCAAAAGGTGAAGCAGAGGACGTGAAAACCCTTACTGGGAAATCTCTGTAGAATGGCTAGACCACTCTATGGTCGGTGGTTTCTTATCAGGCAAAAAAGGAGTTAAGTGTCAGGGGGTTTTTGACATGGGTGGTGGAGTCTTTCCGAAGGATTGGTTTCTGTTTAGCATTTAGGGAAGACAGCCTAATGCCACTTAGTAGGGAGGGGTATAACAAGGTGGGTCCGATACCTCTGTCTCATCATGACCCAAAACACAGTTTTCAAGGTTACTCTGAGATGATTCCATCAGTCCCTTGGGACACTTAGAATTTTAAGTTTCATTTGCAAAACCAAAGACAAAGAGAAATCTTAAAAGCATATAGGACAAAGGGGCATGCTACCTCCAAAGGAGTAATAAGAACGAAACGTTATTACTCAATGAAAAGATGGTATCCAGATGATTAAGTGGCATCTTTAAAAAGCTGAAAGAAACAACATTGAAAATCAGTGTCAAGCTAGACTTGTCTGCTCAGTGAACATACTCAAAATAGAAACAAAACAATAACTTTTTTTTATTCATATGAAACAGAAATTTAGCACCAGCAGACTCACAACAAAAAAAATATTCGAGGTAGTATGGATATAGATTCTTCAAGTCGGACAAGGCTTCCAGAGAGGGTCAGCTTGAGGGACGGGTACACCTAGCCCCAGAAGTGCTGGCTCTAATGGGCTGGCAAGCCAAACCCTGAGAGTCTTATAGCCCCCCCAGAAGTGTCTAGCCTCAAAGTCTGGCCTTCTCCCAGCAGCTCTCCCAGTTTAGCTGGTTCCGGAGGCTGGCAAGCCAGCCACCGGGATGCACAGCTCTTCGGCTCTGACCATCTTCTGAAGTTGTTCAGGTCAGAGTTCTTGTCTTGTGCCCAGGAAGAATGACGGACATGGGCAACCGGAAAGTGAGAAAGCAGGATTTATTAAGAGGACAGAACAGCTCCCACAGCAGGAAGAGACTCGAAGGTATTGCCTGATTGCAATGGAAACCTCGTGCTTATATAGTCCTAAGACTAAGCAGATTGGCTAGCACTAGCTCTGCTGATTGGTCAGTACTAAGGACCAATCTGCAGAAGATAGGGGCCTAATGGTGAGCTGACAGGTCGGTACTTGGCAGTAGGCTGGTTGGTTGTTTTTCCATCCTGGTAGGGAGTACTTAAGCTCTAGCTTGAGAGATTCATAGGGAACTTATTTTTCCACTGGAAGCTCACTACCTTTTTATCAGAAGACCTGCTCTGTCCGCCTGCCTGGCTTTTCTCAGGCTGTCTCCTCTGTGTTCTGGGCAAAAGGAAAATGATTTCACATGGACGAATAGAAATACAAAAATAAATAGGAATGTGTGGGTAAATTTCAATGATACATGAATGTAAAAGACATTATTCCGTATATAGAATTTAAGTACATGGTAAAAAAAATGACACAAAAGCAAAAGGTAAAATGGGATTAAAATATTCTGACATTATTGAATTGTCTGATAAATGGTAAAGGTGCTAAATTACATTAGACTTAAATATGTTGTAATCTCAAGAAGATCTGCTAAATGGAAACAAAATAAAGGATTTAACATTAGCAAATGAATGTGAAAATGGCATGAAACAATATATTAGATTAATACAAAATAGTAAGCGAAAAGGAAACGAGAGTGAGAGAGACGTCCAGAATGGTGAAGTGAGAACTTCTGTTAAACTGTTCCTCTATAAAGGTGAGGAGAACATTTGGCAATTACTAGAAATGACATTTTTTGAAACCCTAGAAATTAAGCAAAGGCTGACTGCCATCTGAAAATCGTTTATTCAAAACAAATCTCTGCTCAACCTCAGTGAAAATAACCAAATTGGTGGCATTTTAATTGTCTGTGCACCCGTCTCCCTCTCTCGGGTTTGTTGTAACTTGGAAAACCAGTAGCCTCACAACCAGAGTAGCTGTGAACAACTGCAGTACAGAAGCTAAGATAGAGTGCAGCCTACGTTTGGAATCCCCCCAAAAGTTCCATTCTCAGGGGATTGTTAACACTTGGTACGTATATCTGGTCCCCGGGAAAGGCCTGTTCCCAGGGTGTATTTTCATTTGACATCACTCGTAATTAACTCCATCAAAAGAAGCCTATCACCAGGCATTTGTTGAAAAAAAATTGGCAACAATTAAGAAATACTGCAGCTGCCTGAGACTGTCACACCAGTTAAAACAAAAGCCTCTGAAAGAGAGGTTTGAGAATTAAGTATCCATAGGGAATTTGAAAAGCTTTGACATATTTCTGGAGGACTAAAAGGTTGTGCACATGGGGAGTACTTTGTGCATGCTTTTATTAAAATTAAAAACACTTTGCTGCTAAGAATTGCAATAAAAATGGAAAAGACAGTACACAGGGCAAAAGAAAATATTTGCAAATTGTATATCGTAAATGACTTGACCAGGACGTACCCCAGTCTCTCCCACTATCTTATCTAAAGACCCTATGCAAGTGGGAAGAAGAGCTAAGGCAGAGTTTTTAATTGCCTGGTATTGTGTTCCTGTTTGGTATTGTGTTCCCAAACAATATTAAGCCATTGGCAAAGAACTGAACTCATTGGTTTAAAACATTCAAGGAAATCTCTGACCAATCATTAGCTGACCACTAAGATAACCAAATATATTTAATACTAATGTTACAGAATTATTCCAGAAAATTTACTAAACACACAGAAAACAAAATAAAGAGGAAATATGATTTCTGATTTCCAGAGTTGTCTTATTAACTTATTTAAAATTTCCAGTGTTTAGCAAAAAGTATGAGGCGCATAAACTTAGGAACAAAAAACGGTCAATGGAACACGGATACTGTACTTATTAGACAGCATCTAATAGCAGAATACTAGCAGTAATCTAATATTATAAATATGTTCAAAGAACTAAAGGACTTTACACACTAAGGCTGTGTATAAAGAATTATGATAAATGGATATGCACATGCAAAAGATGAAGTTGGATTGCAACCTCATGTCATATACAAGAATTACTTTAAAATAAATAATGGACCTAAATGTTTTGAAACTATAAAAGTACTAGAAGAAGACATAAGATTTCATCTTACCCATAATGCAAAAAGCACAAACAAAAGAAGAAAATAAACATGACTTTATTAAAACTAAAAACACTTTGACGCTGAGACTAGCAACAAAAATGGAAAAGACAGTGCACAAGGCAAGAAAAAACATTTTCAAATCATATATCATAAACAACTTGTATCTAAAGCATATAAAAAGGGTTATAACTCAATAATAAGGAATCCAATTTTTAAAAATAGGCACAAGACTTTTTCGAAGGTAATATAAATGGTCAAAAGACATAGATAATTTCAACATTGCACATCAATAGAAAATGCAAATCAAAACCACAATGAGAGATTATTTTATGCACACTAGGATAGCTATAATTTTAACAACTGAAAATTTCTGGTGTAAATAAGGGAGAAATTGGAATGTTCAGATCCAGCTGTTAGGAATGAAAAATGGTGCAGATACTGAAATCAGTAATGGATAAGAAAAATTTTATATGATCATGCAATGAAATATTACTCAAATGCATAACGTATTGATACATACAACAACATGGATAAACTTTGAAAACATTATGCTAATTGAAAGAAAATATTCACAAAAAAGCACATATGGTTTAATTTCATTTAAAGGAAATCGAGTGACCAATAAAGACAAAACAAATTGATTAATGATTGCCTAGGTTTGAGTAATGGGGATTAGATGTTACTACTAACAAGTACAAGCTTTTGGGGGGATGTTAAAACTGTTTCACACTTAGTTTGTGCTGATAATTGCACAACTACAACTCTGTGAGTAGACCATCAGATATGCAAATTGCATTGATGAACTTTATTGAATTATATCTCAATAAAGCTTGTAAAACTAAGAAATGAATGTAGAGAGGCAAGACAAATTAAAAGTAAATAGTAACATGGAAGATTCAATCCAAATACATCAATAATTATATTAACTATGAGTTGACTGAATAACCCAATTAATAATCATAGATTGTCAGACTGAATAACGAAAACTAAAAATCACTTTTTATACAGGGATACAACTATTTAAATTAAAAGATTAGAAAAGGGTATAACTAGCGAATGCAAACTTAAGGAAGTCATAATAGGTATACCAATATCAATAAAAGTATAATTAAGGCAAGCATTACTTGGGTTAGCAGCACGGTATTAAAAGTTCAATACAAACAATAGCATTTATGATTGTGTATGACACTGTTAACATAACCTTAAAATATATAAAACAAAAACTGCAGTACTAAAAGATGTAGCTAAATCACAACCATCACTAGTGATTTTAACATGAAGTTATCTTAGCAAGCAGACACAAAATAAAGATATAGATGATTTGGATAATATGATTAATCAATGTAATGTAATTGACTTATATAAAGCACTACATATACCAATTGCAGTAAACACTTTTTTCTTTTTTCTTTTTTCTTTTTTTGAGTTGGAGTCTCACTCGGTCGCCCAGACTGGAGTGCAGTGGCCACTCCCGGCCACCGCAGCCTCGACCTGCTGGGCTCCGGCGATCCTTCCGCCTCAGCCTTCCGAGTAGCCGGAATTACAGGCATGCGCTACCACGCCCGGCTGATTTTTTGATTTATTGTAGAGGTAAGGTCTCGCTGCCCGGGCGGGTCTCGAACCCACGGGCTCAGGCAATCCACTCACCTCAGCCTCCCAAAGACGCGGGATTACAGGCTGAGCCACTGAGCCCGGCGTAAACACTTTTTTCAAGTGCGTATGGAAGATTTATAAAAAAAGACTGTCTACAGTTTTAAGAATGTCTCAGTACACAAAGCTTTGGAGTTTTTAATAATATAAGACAACAGCCAACAGAATTGTTTGGGAAGATAACGAACAATTTTATGGTTGTACAATAGGTAAATTATTAAATGCATAGCATGATACGACATATTTTTTTTCTTTTCTTTTCTTTTTTTTTCTGAGTTGGAGTCTCACTCTGTCGCCCAGACTGGAGTGCAGTGGCCACTCCCAGCCACTGCAGCCTCGGCCTGCTGGGCTCCGGCGATC
>NW_007252175.1:911791-939779 GCF_000164805.1 Carlito syrichta | reverse complement strand
GGCAATCCACTCACCTCAGCCTCCCAAAGGCGCGGGATTACAGGCTGAGCCACCGAGCCCGGCATGATACGACATTTTGAAAATCAGGTTAGCCACAGAGTAGAGGACATAATGGTGAACTTACACTGCTCCTTCCAGGACCCTTTTTCTCTTGCTTGTGTGTTTAAAACACTTTTTAAAACCCAATTCTTTGTGAATAAGAGAAACCACCTGCAGACTATAATGAATAAAACAATCTTTAAATACATGCAACAACCCAATAGGATTTGTTCCTTATGTCTGCTCTAGGGAAGTAGTTAACTAGCAAAGAAGTAGATTTAGACTTCTTAAATAGATACCTCTAAGAGCCAGGTGTTTAGACTCTTGGACTTTATGTCAATTTTTGTTTTTTCAAACCTCTGCCTTTTACAACAGCAAAGCATACAGATTTAAAAAGCATTAATTTAGCCATAAACTTAGCTATATTCTTGCAGAGTAATATAACACAAAATCTTTACAATGACAAAAAAGTTAAAAAAAAATAAAAAGTTTTGAAGTTATTTGAAATATGAATATGTTCTCTGACTACAAAATAATTAAATTAGAAGTTAATAACAAAAAGAAAAATAAAAATCTGTTTAAAAGATAACCGTAACTTCTAAATTGCTAAGCAAATTCAAGTAAAAAAAAATCACAATAAAATATAGCGAATACATTGTATTGATTCATGTGAAAATGCATCATATTAAAACATTTAGAATACAGGTAAAACTCTTCGCAGAGAATATTTTTTATCTTAAGTATATATTGAAAAAAATCTAAAAATTAATAATCTAAATACCACAAGAAATTTGGAAAAAACTCAGCAAATTTATTACAGTATCATTAATGACAGAAAAATTAAAATAAAAAAGATAATCAGCAAAACCACAATTTAGTTCTTTGAAAGGATTTATAAAATTGATAAGCTCTGACAATATTATGCAGAAAAAATGAGAGAACAAATTCTTAATATCAGACCTGAAAAGGGGTACATCAGTACAGATCTCACAGATAAAAAATGTTTGTAAAGGCTGCTATTAAAAATCCATGGAAATTTAAAATTTTAATTAAATGGACAAATTTGTCATATGACACAATGTATAAATACTAACAAAAGGCATTAAAATAATTGCAATTGTATCTCAATAAAACTTTTTGAACTAGAAAATGAATGTATAATCACATTAGCACAAGGGAGGGAGCAGCAGTCACTAGACATTGCCCACGGAGGGTGTGAGGGGCACATAACAAGGCCAAGGGGAAGCAAGGGTCAGTTGGAGGCTCAAACTTCACCTGCACGCAATGTACTTGTGTAGTTAATCCTTACTTGTACCCCACATCTCTATAATAAAATAAAATTTTTTAAAAAGCTAAAAGAAAAGAAAAAGAAAAAGAATGTAGAAGAGACAGGACAAATTAAAAATAAAAAACTGGGATGAATGCTTTAATCCAAATACATCAATAATTATATTAACTATGAGTTGACTAAATAACCCAATTAATAATCAAAGATTGGCAGACTGACTAATGAAAATGAAAACAGTTTTTAATATAAGGATAAAAAACAGTTATCAATTAAAAGATTAGAAAAAAGGTATAACTAAAGTCTTAATTTTATTAAGGAAGTAACCCTGCAATTTAAACTTCCATGTAAAGAAAACACCAGACCAATGACATGAATTATTTGTTCTTCCACATATTTACAGGAAGAATATTATACAAACCCTGGGGAAGAAAAAAAGAAAATGATTTCCATATTATTGTATGGGTACTACACACTTGATCAAAAGCTGACTAGAACAGTATAAGGAAAGGAAATTACAAGGCAATCTTTTACAAACCAATGCAATCTTCCTGAGCAAACTAATAGCAACTCATATTCAACAAAGTATCAAATAAATAATGTATCACATCCAATGAAGGAATATTCTAAGAATAGAGTCTACTAGAAAAACCCATCGATACAGATCACCATATTCATTGAAAGAAGTGGAAAAATGTTATTTCATTTTACGCAGTAAAGTATTTAATAAAATACAAGCTTTCAAGATTTTTGCGAACTGGAAGTAGGAGAAACATTTTTATTCTGTTAAGATCAACCTACAACAGAAAACCTAACACAATTATTGTACTTCCAATGATGAAAGATGATTTTTATCACAGGTTAAAAAAAAAGACAGAGTTCTCCATCTCTATTTGTACTCAATATTGTGTTAGAGGACCTGACCAGTGTGCTCTGGGGAAGAAAAATGCAGAGTTGTTAGCTAAAATAAAATAAAATGATATTCATAATTTTATTGCCAATTTAGAAAATTCAAAATAATCTACAAAAAACCTGAAATGAGTACCTTTAGTAGGTATATTGTATACAAGGGAAATATTTTCAAAGTCAATTCTTCTTATATATAGCAACTATCTGTGATACATATTTAAATTGTATATTTAAATAATAGCTGTAGCACTAAGAACAAACATCCAAAAAGAAATATAACAAATGATAAACCAAAAAATGTAAAATCTAATTTAAAAAAAATATGTGAGCTACCTCCAGACTACCCTGTTTATTGATCAGAATAGACAGTGTTATTAAAATGGCCAACCAAATGTGTCTAAATTCAATGCACTCTTAATCAAAATCCTAATGGATGTGTGTGTTGGTGTATGCATGTGTGTGTGTGTGCATAGTATATGTGAAAATTGACAAGCCAATTTAAAAATTTATCTGGAAAATTTGTAGTCTAAGAGTAGCCAAGAAATTATTATACAAGTACATAAGTGACTTACAATACTGAATATCAACACTCATAAAATTGAAATTGAAATAGTATGGCATTGGCACAAGGCTAGATAAATAAAACATTTAAGCAGAATACTGTCCAAAAAAAAAAAAAAAAAGCATAGGAATGTATTTTTAGAGACACTGCATATATGAGAAAGATGTTACTCCAGAGCAATAGTTAAAGGTAAATCTTCTCATTAATAGTGCTGGGTAAATTTGCTAGATTTGAAAAAAAAAAATCTTTGCTAATATATCACCATTACATGGAAAAGCCAGTTCTTGATAAACTGCAGATCTAAACACTATGGGTAATTTAATCAGGCCTCTAGCAGATAACACAGAAAAATATATTTACTTTTGTAAGCTAGACACATATTTCTTCAGCAGAACATACAAAATGTTAACCATGAAGAAAAATATTGATAAGTTGGACAATTAAAATTAAGAAACTGGATTATTCAAAGACAATATGAAGATAAAAATGAAAGCCACAGATTGGGAAAAGATATTGGCTATATATGTAACAAATAGGGACTCTTGTCTAAAATATAAATTTTAAAATTCACCCAAATCAGTTAAAGCAACAAAAACCATTAGAAATTTGGATAAAAGATTAAACACTTTACAAATAAAATTTTCCAAATGGAAAAGGGGAGGCATACATAATAACAGTTTTCCTGGGACACTCCTGGTCTATACCTACTAATATTCTTCCCATTCTCAAAAAGAAAATTGATTACTATAATAATATAAATAATATAATTACTACATTTTATTTTTATAAATAGTGTGACTAATATTTTCCCTATTTTGAACACTGTGCCCATCGTATTCAGACTAAAATTTACTCGGTTTCAAGTAGCTATCCAATATCTCAGACTTTATAATCACCCGTAGTCATCTAATTTTTTGCCTAAACTGCTATCTAATGACATTTTTTCCCTCTAATTCTATGTTGAGCAATTAGGTTGTTGTTTCTTTTTTTGTTTCGGCATAAGTGTAATATATTTTTGTTAATGATTACTTGTTTAGTTCTATCCCTGGAGCATTATTTTAACCTCTTAAGAGATAATTTTCTTTTTCTTCACAGACAAAAATTAATCATCATTGGTTTCTTTTGCATTCCTAGATCTATTAAATTATTAGCTATACATCCCACATTTGTGCAATCTGAAGAGCTTATACACATGCTATTAAAATATGAGATGAAATGTTGGGTGATCAATATATGTTTGTAAATTTCATGATAAATTTAAATATTTACAATTATGTGGCTAAAATATATGCATACAGTTATATGAAATGAGTTGTTGCTATATAAATGCTCCCTAAAACATGAGATAATTATCTTACTTTTAAATTTTTTAAATGAATGACAGTATAATATAAACATAAGGACTTTTAGATTGAGATTGAGGGAATTTAAATCTCACCTCCACAACTTCCTCCCTGCAAGACACCGGAGGAGTTGCTTAACCTGTCTGCACCTAGGCTACTCTATTTGTAAAAAGGAGATACCCCTCAAAATATTATTTTGAAGGTTAAATATTCTAATACATATAAATCACTCAGAGTACAACCATACAATGTGACAGTTCTGACTTGCCCAGAATAACTGCTCAATAAATTTTTCAAGATGAGTGGCCCAAGTTGGTCAGGAAATTCAGGGATCCAGGCTCCTTTCATCATATTACTTTGCCACTCTTGAGGGTTGTGTTTTTGACTGCAAAGTCAAAGTGGGGTGTAGACATGGTCACTGCCCAGATGACTGAAAGGCAAAATTGTGTAGAGAAGTGCACATCCAATGTCTTAAGGCTCATAATTGGAAGGTTGCATGCCATTTCCACCCGTCTTCTATTGCCAGCAATGTAGTTTTATCATCACACAGCTCTAGAGGAGCTTGGTCAATGTAGTCTATTATTCTCTTGCTCTGCAAGAAAGGGAGAAGTAGATTTGAGTGGACTAGAAGCTCCTTGGATCATATTTGGTGTTTGCAATATGAGGTTACTGCCCTTGGGTGGTTACAATGTATAACATCCATATAAGAAAGTACCTCTCTAAATGAGTATACCCCAGATAATTAAAATTAAGATCTACTTTCTATGGCTAGATAGCAGGAATGCAGGAAAGATACAGTCCAAAGTCAAATGCAATTTTAATCAGTCTGTATACATTAGGATACTGAACATTTTAATTTAAAAAAATACCACCATAGAGAAAAATCTCATTTCACAGTTATTTAAATAACAATTTAAGCAAAATTTCCTCAAACTGATGTAGACATGGAGCTTTCTCCAAAATGTTTTAATAAGCTCCAGAAATGTGACTTTGTAGGCTATATTTGGGAAGTTCTGTGAGAATTATTGCATGGCTTCCCAATTCTTTGTAATTTTGTATTCTAGAATTCTACCCATCACAGCAAGAAACTCACTTAAGACAACCCCTGCGGATTCTAGAGGCTGTTGCAGAAATGATTGGGCCTGATTACATTTTATACCTAATCAGAGCAAGAGCGTATGCATTTCTGATACGTTGCTAGAGAAAGTTATTTTCAGCAGTTGTAAAGCCTGCTGTAAGCCACTGGCAAAATCCCTCCTTTATAAAGTCCAACTATTATCATGAAATCATTTTCATGAACCCAGCCTAATTTGGCAATTGAGGAAACTATGAAACATCCCGATTTCTTCTGCCACTGTCTCTCCTTCCTTTTTTCTCTTCTCTTTGATTGTGTTCTCAATAGTAAACATCTAAAACCAGACAATTGCACAAGAAACAACTCGAAATGTCCCTCCAGGCTATGTGCTCTTGGTGGAAATTGCTTTTTAACATAAAACATAAGACCTATTTCTAATCAATTTTATAACGTCATATAGTATGTCTATGCTTACATTCAAAGGCTTCTTCGAATTAGCTCATACAATCATAAAGATGTGTCCAAAATAGAATAGTAAATGTCTAGAACCCTTATTGTAATGTTTTTAAACTTTTAAAGTTCTTTTTGTTTTAAAAATGTCAAAATTTACAAATTGCAACGTTTTGTAAAATTATCTCCTTATGACAGCAACGTAATAGACAAGAAAAACTTGAAAGTTAACTATTCAGGCATGTTATGATATTTCAAATTAACTTAGGAAACAATATAGGACCGTTGTTTTCCTTTTCCCTGAAAAGATGCAGTTCTATTTTTTCCTTAGGATACATTTTGAGGTAATTAATTGATGTTAAATGGCATCTAATCTAAATCATACTGGTGATTAAAGTTCAGCTTTTTAATTCAAAATGAATAAAGAAATAAGAACATGAATATAGATGTGCAATACTGAGAGAGGAGAGTACCTGGAGGCTGAAACAGGGTATTTCCCATTTCTAATTTACTTAAGTTAAATTTGGAACTCAAATGTATACAATGACCTCAAAAATTTCAGTAGCATTGTGACAATTGTATGTGGGAGAGAAATTTGATGTAATGGTTCTTTCCCTGCAATGCTAAAATTAATTTAAGTGTAGCGATTGGAAATCGTGGTCTTTGTAGTAAAGAAATAAAACTGCCAAGGAAGTTCCTGGAGAAGAGGTTAAAAGCAAGGCCAGCTCTCAGGACACAGCACACAGTCCTAGTAATAACCTACCAGAAGAGAATCAGTCCACAAATAGCAGCATTTGCTTTATCTCAAACAGCAACTGTTTCTTTTATAAGTGACACACTTTCCTGAGCAGAACAATTTTTAAATATAAATTTATATAACAGTGACAGAAGATGTGATGTGTTACCCCAAAGACAAACTTTTGTGATCAAGTCTATCTGCATTCCCATTTTTAATGGTCCAGTGGGAATTTATGAAAACTTTCACCTTCTCTGTTCTAAATGTAAGTATTCATGTTTTATTGAAATTAAGTGAAAAAGCTGAACCTTTGAAAACCAAGTCTTAGAATTAATTAATCCACTTTAAAAAGCAAGTAATTGATCATGAACAAACAGGCCAATGAGCAGATTTATGGCAGATTTAAAGCATCCAAGTGTCAAAGACAAAATTGCAACAAATTTAGTTTAAAGATCTTAATTGGCTTTTATTTGTGATTCTAGAACTGGACAACACTTTCTTCTTATAAAGTAGGAGTGTTTCAGTAAACTTAACAGAGGAGTTTTGCTTCATAGACAAAAAGGACCGAACTAGCAAAAAACAAGAAAGCAACCTTGCTGCCCATTGAAACTGGACTAGATTTAAAAAAAAAAAAAAAGTGGTACATATGCACAATGGAATATTATTGCAGCCATAAAGAAGGGTAAAATTATGAAGTTCACAGCAACTTCGATGGATTTAGAGACCATCATACTTGGTGATCTATCACAGAAACAAAGAACTGAGTACCACCTATTCTTCCTCATAAGCCAACTCTGAACATCTATTATAATACTGCAAGAAAGGGATTGGCAGTAGCAGGATACTGCCAGGGTGGGAGTTTGAGAGCACATAACATCAATAAGAGTACCTAATCTCAAATCAGGCAAAGTGGGCACCAAAGGCGGGCCCAAACATGACCTGTATGATGACTACTTGTATAGCTAATCTTGAATTGTACCCCACATCATTATTTTATTTATTTAATTTTTTTTACTTTTAAATTTTTTATTTTAAAGATGTGGGGTACAGTGCAGGGTTAGGTATACATATTCATTATACAGGTACCCTTGTTGATGAGGTGTGTCCTCCCTTCCCCAGGCAGATTCTCACTACTGACAATCCTACCTCCCCACCCTTCACACCTCCCACAGTATCCTGCTACTGTCAATCCTTGACTTATAGTGTTTTGATAGTTGTTCAAGGTCCACTTATGAGTGAGAACATGTGAAACTCATTTCTTTGTTTCTGTGATAGATCACTCAGTATTATAGACTCTTATTCCATCCAGGTTGCTGTGAAGTTCATATTTTGTTCTTCTTTATGGTTGCTCAATATTCCATTGTGTATATGTACCATATATATATATATTTTTGTCCAGCCTCTTTTGATGGGCAGCATGGTTGGTTCCGTGTTCTTGCTATTGTGAACAACGCTGCAACAAACATACATGTGCAGGTAATTTTTTATAGAGTGATTTGAGTTCTTCTGGGTATATTCCCAGTAGGGGAATTTTGGGGTCAAATGGAAGGTAGGTTTTTAGAACTTTTATGAATTGCCACACTGCTTTCCACAAAGGCTATACTAGTTTACACTCCCACCAACAGTATAGAAGTATTCCCTTTTCTCTACATCCTCTCTAGCATCTGTTATTTTTTGAGCTATTGACGATGTTCATCCTGACTGGAGTTAGGTGGTATCTCAGTGTAGTTTTAATTTACATTTCTTTGATGACTAGTGAGGCTGAGCATTTTTTCATTTATCTGTTGGCTGCTCTTACGTCTTCTTTTGAGCAGTGTCTATTTGTATCTTTTGCCTACTTTGTAAAAGAGCTGTTTGTTTTTTTCTTTTCAGCACATTTGAGTTCCTTATAGATCCTAGATGTTAGGCCTTTGTCAGATATACAGTTGGCAAATATTTTTCCTCAGTCTGTGGGATGTCTCCCTGCTTCTCTTGATGGTTTCTTTGATTTTGCAGAAGCTTGTCAATTGGATGAAGTCCCGCTTGTCTATCTTATCTCTTTAAAATGAAAACTTTTTTAAAAAGAAAGCAAGCAAAAAGCAAAGAACAAAAACAGGTTAGTTGTTTCAAAGTTACTTTCCTTATAAAGTATAAAGTAGAGGCGACTTCTTATCATGCCAGCTGAAAAAGGCCTCTCCTGATTTCTTGCAATATCAAATAGACAATTTTTTTTTTATTTGATGGTATGAAACTTCAGCATGAGTAGCTCCTTTTTTGGTTTGATCTGTTGAGCTTAGTGCCTGAGCTCAGTTCAAACAAATGACCTCCAATAAATGCTATTAAACAAAGGTAAAGAGGTTTATTTTAATGATGCTTTCAGTTGCTTTAGGAATCTCTATATGTTTAGACTTGGGGTTTCCTGAAAAACCAGAAACAAATAAAATTATTTCCTTAGAGTATAGCTTCTAGGTCTTCAACACTTGAGAAACAACTTGGGTGACCAATACACATTTTTTATAAAACTATCTTTCACTGAAATTTCAAGGATTGGAGGTTGCACCATTGTGGACCAGAGAACACCTTAATAGAGAAAATAAGTAAAAGGTCATTTGATATTCTTTTGCTCCCCACTACTTTTGTGAATAGCATCACTTTTTCCTGAGTTTAAGGAAGAATTTATGAGAAGGAACATATACACAAAGGGAAAACAATTACTAGAATAACTATTAATAGTTTGCATTCTACAAGGACAGAAATATCCTAAAATTAGCCTTTAGAGTTACCTATGTGTATTTTTGAAATTATGTATTAATCAATCTTATTGAGTGTTGTTTACTTTTGAAGTGATGTTTAAGCATCTACTAGCCAAGTAAATAAATGATTTCCTAAGAGGCAAATCTGCCAAGAAAATTAAGTAAGCTAATTATCGTACTTAGATATAATGACTAATGCTGCACCCAAAGGCTTTCTCTGAATCTAAACAATTGTCGTAGGAAAGCTCATTGGGAAAAAATTTAAAAATGAGATTTTAATGCTTTGTTAATTGATAAATACCCAAAGCGTATCTTAAAACATCAAATTTCTTATTCATGGTGGCTTTAAAAGAAATTATAATACAGAAATTATAAAAAAGAAATTGCAATCCATCTAAACAGCATCTAAAATACAATGGTGAGTGTTTATGCCACTATCTAAGGCACATTCATTCTGGAATGCTCAGATCACAAAATAAAATTCTACTGGAGAAAAACATCACAGATACATAAAATAGAAACAAATGCATATGCATCTATTAAAAGTGCTTGACCTATAAAAAGGTACATAACTCAGGAGCAAGGCTGAGTCATCGATGTCTTACATAATTTGTTTTGAGACCCAACACTGTACATAATGCTGCGGCAACAAAATGCGTAATTTTTATATCAATCACATACATGGTCAAAAGAATGTACACTTACCCTCTCCATAGTTATTTATTTGGAATAATCACTCTAGTCACTGAAGCAGTACTCCCAGGGACACACATAAATCTATTTTTCACGATGTGAAAGTATTATTTGATCCTGGTTTAAAACAGTTAAGAAATTATGAAATAATATGAGAAAGCAAAAGCTTGGAACCATAGGCTTGTCTTTGAGCTATGGGATCTTGGACAGCAATATAACCTTCTTGAGCCAAATTTCTCTCACGTACAAAAATTTAATAACAATATTTACCTCACTGAACAATTAGGAAGATTAAGTGGGATAATATATTGAGAAAACAATTACTAGAATAATCTAGTTTGCCTTCTAGTAGGACAGAAATGTCCTAAAATGAGATTTCAGAGAAACCTAAGTGTGTTTTTGAAATAATACATTAATCAATTTTTTTGAGATCAAAATAAATTGTAAGGAAGTACCAATATTTGTTACTATTGTAGTTAACATCAATCTCCTTGAAACCCCAAAGTTCTATGTCAGATGTCAGGAATTATTATCAAAAGTGTTCTTTAGGGATAAGCA
This sequence comes from Carlito syrichta, assembly GCF_000164805.1. NCBI lineage: Eukaryota > Metazoa > Chordata > Mammalia > Primates > Tarsiidae > Carlito > Carlito syrichta. Next base: position 929,397 of record NW_007252175.1, on the reverse strand, counting down.
CAATGGTAGTTAGCAAGTTGTGTCAAATAGCACTCAAACTGTGGAAGGAAATTGTCTTGACCATTCATACTGATGCTGAAGACTCATCACCTATGGTCATCACCTGATTGGGTAGATATAGCTGAAGATCCAGATTGAAATCGATTGCATAATTTACAGGTTGCAGCACGAGTTCAATGCACCCTCCTGCCAGGTGTCTTGTGCTAACTTAATAGCCCTAGTTGAAAATTAGTGAGGCCATGAGGCTTCAGATATAGACATTTGTGCAGACACATATGAGGCTAAAATTTGTGAGCTCCATACATTTTCCTGAGTCTACTTTTTCATTAGAAGCAATGATTCCCTGTTCTGAAGGAAGTCAGCTTTTCTTACATTTAAAAAAAGAAAAGAAAACTTGGCAACAAATTCACCTAGAGCATTTTCCTTATAAGAGAATATTGATTCTTTTCAGGACTCACCTTTAATGAGAGTGAGTTCCACGGTAGCTCAGACAGAAAAGCAAGCGCTACACTCCAGGAAGAAATGATGTCTATACAAGGGGTGACACTACAATAAAAACCGGAATTTATTTATAAAAAATTGTGTATTTATTCTTACATGTTTAAAATCCACTCACCTTTAAAATACTCTCTTATGTAATACAACTATTGAGGAGCTTTTTCCACTGCTTGAAACAGTTTTTGAACTCATCATTTTGACACTTCTTAGGGTTTCTGCCATTTTTTGTTTCACCTCTTCCACATTGACAAGACAGTTCTCTTTGAGGACTTCTTTCATTAAGGGGAACAAAAAAAAGTCTCTTAGGGTGGGATCAGTTGACTAAGAAGGGTGGGGCACGGCAGTCATGTAATTTTGGGTCAAAAACTACTGAATGCTCAATATGGTGTGGGCAGGTGCGATGTCATGGTGGGAAAACCAATCATCTGTTTGCCACAAAAAGAGTCACTGTAGCTAAACACAGCCTTTCACAATGATAACTGGTACACTAATGCCAGTGGGTTCCTAGAACATTTATTTAGTGGAGGAAGTCCGTACTACAAGAAGCCCATACTCCAAAAAATAATTCTGTTTTTTTGGAAAGTCTCCCCTTATGTATTGTACACACTGCAAGATTTTAACATCATTTTGCGAAATAAGGAAATCCAGCCTCTACCATTAACAATGAACACTGCACATATTGTATTCTGTTTCATTGTACTCATAATAATTTAGTAAGTAAATAGAATCCAGAATGCTACAGACGTCTACATTTTTTCTTCCATGCTTAAAGCCATGTACTATTCAGTCTAGTATTTTATAAAATTTTAATGTACTTAATGATAAGTGTTTAGAAATCTTTTTTCAAGTTTATCACTTAATAGTGCACAAACAATTAGAAAACACATATTTTTTTCCTGCTGTAATAAAAATGACTGAAAGAATACACTGAAAACAATAAGACTGAAAATGTGCCTTCTATTTTCAGCGAGTAATATCAGGAATCTCAGAGAAAACACTACTAAATCTTGGAAAACAAATATTAGATGAAACATGCAATGTGAAGTTTTGCTGTGCCATTGGATGAAGATCCAGGTATTTCCGACCTTTCTTTGCTAATTGTATTTACTATGTTCTGATTCAACAATGAAACAGAATAAAGACAAATTGTGTGTGTTTGTAAACCTGGCAAGCATATCGGGTCCAGCGACATACACGAGGTAGCTCATATACCAGTTTCAGAACGGCATTTGCCAAGAAAATCGTAGAAAGACTAGAGAAGTAGCAGGTGCAGAGTTCCCCCTGCCACCCATTTACACTGGGGTAGTGAAATAAGATCCAGCTAAGTTGAAGGTCAGATTTTGGAAGGAGGACCCTGGTGTTTGGACTACATAGTGTATAAAATCCATGGTTTGAGCCCTTATCTGGCAGTGATTGGGGTCTAAGATCCATCATACATGTTTGCTGTATAATAAGGTAGACCAGTGAGAGTACCAGTCTCACTGACCACTTCAGTATCCTTAGTCGAGTGCACGTCAACCCCCCTGCTGGGTAATCAGAAGCTGGCTTCTAAGACTCGTGGATGAACACGATTATATGGCGAAACTCATTGCTTTCAAGTCCAGATATAAAGCCCCACCTCAATCATCCTATTAGGACCGATAATCTTAAGCACCGTGATAGTTGGGTTTAATGGAGAAAATTTCAGCTCACACATGGCCCTGCTAAACAGGAGGCTAAATCCTTCTCTGGGAAACCAGCATGCAGGGCATCAATTATGAACAAGTTAACTTTATCAATTATGAACAAGTTAACACAAAAGGAATAATTTATGGGGAAAATATTTGCCCAACTCTAAATTTCTTTTTCAATTTTAAGGAAAATTTTCTATAGTGAGAATTTAATTTTCTCTGTTGATGGACAGGCTCCTTTAACTGGAATTTTAAAAGGTCAAAGACATTTGTTAATTCATGTATGAATGAGGATCAATAAACAATGACATCAAGTTTGGAAAGAGTATTTAAGCAAGCAGTACTTCAGATCAGCAATCTCCTATCACCTTTGTTTTTTTCATTGTATTCAACTTTACCTGACATAACCTAGCAGGTAAATATAGACCTACTTATCTAGATAGACATAAAATAGTTGATAGATGGATAGATATAGAAACAGAGATGGAGGTAGAAAATACAATACAGATAAAAATTTGTATTGTGCGTCTTTTCTACTAGAAAGTCTTGTCACCTGAGTGAATAAAGAGACGCCCATGAGATTCCAATGGTTTGAAAATGACTCACTGGCAACAACCAATCTTTTTCCTTTAACCAGAGGAAATGTGAGAAGGAAAAATCTCTACAAGAATAAAAAAAAATTACCAGTGAATAAAATATGACAAAAGTTATTTTAGAAAATATATTAAACATTAATAAAATAGTTATTTAATTAAATCTGGATTATTAAAAAATTACTACCTCAAATCAATTTAAGAATTACTATTTCATTTCCTCAATACTGCTGGTAAGAATAAATGTTTAAATGAGTATATTAAATATATATTGGTGTGAAATACTTGGGGACTCAAAGTTTATACTGTCTTTTAAAATATACCATATTTATAACAGAGTGTCACAGTATGCTGAATATTTCCAACAAGGTCTCTGGAAACACTGATACAAAATGCTTAGAATTGTATTTTTTAATGTATTTTATTTTATTTTATTCTTTTTATTTTTGAGTTGGCATCTCACTCACACACTCACAGCCACCCCAGCCTCGACCTGCTGGGCTCCGGTGATCCTTTTGACTCAGCCTTCCAAGTAGCCGGAACTGAACTGCAGGCGTGCACTACCACGCCCGGCTAACTTTTTGTTATTGTGGAGACGAGGTCTTGCCAAGTTGCCCAGGCTAGTCTCAAACCTGGGGGCTCAGACAATCCACTTACCTGGGCCTCCCAAAGTGCTGGTATTTTTTAAATATTAGTATACCATGTTACAGAACCTATTTTCATATACACACATACACATAATATACACATACACACTTGCATATAACTTCAATATTTTTCTGAAGAAATCACTTCTCATTCCACTACCTATCACCTTTGGAATGTAAGTTATAGCATAATAACTTATACTAATAATTAAGATAATTATTATTGTAATCATTTAATTATTTAACTATTTATTATCTAAATGCTGGATATTTGATAATCAAAATAATAATCAAATATCTAACATTTACTGAGTGATCACTACATGCCAAGAACAGTTTTATATCCTTTAAATATATTCCAATTATCAGTCTTTAATAGAGGTAGCTTTAATGTCTATCTTTATATTAGAAGTGAGAAAAGAAGCCCAGAGGGGTTAAATAACCTGCCCATAATCACACAGTAAGAAGAGGAAGCTGGGACTTAAGCCTACACAATCTGGCTTCAACGTCTGCACTTTAGCAAACAAGTTCTCAAAAGGAGAAATTTCAATGGAGGACAAAATATTTGCAGATCAATAGAAAAGCTAATAATAATTTGCACTTCAACAATTTTATTTTCATGTTTTCAGACCCATTAAAAAATAAACAAATTTTATCTGCATATTAACTTTTGTTCACCATTTGATTCTCTTTTAATTAATGATGAATTAATGACAGTATAAACATAAAATTCCCACAAGAGGATGGAGTATGAAGTATTCTATATACCTAAAGCATGTTTTTTTCTCATTAATAAATCTTTTACTTTTGTTATAAATAGTAAGATAGCAATAAAATGTTTTTAAAAATTATATTTTGTGGAACCTGGTAGTAACGTAATTTTTAACAGCAAATTTCGTTTTTGCTTGGTCGCATCATAAGACAATAGGATTTTGATTATTTAAAAATATGATATAGAACTAATTGTAAATTTTTTGACATACAACATAGAAAAATCTAAAGTAATTTTTAAATATTTGTTTTATTATCTATCATTTTTCTTCAGTTTTTTGTGTGTACATATTTTTTGAAATTCAGCATTTATATTGATTGCAGGACACTGATATCCTATTAAGAGAAAATAGGAATATAAATAAAAGTGAAAACACATTTTCTTCTCTATGTTTTACTCAGTACTGAAAAATGTTAGAAGTATTACATACTTTTTTTTCTTTCTGCAGGAATCAAAAGAAAATTCTAACAAATATATATTTGTACTTGAAACTTTACATAAGTAATTAGCAGATCATCTTAAAATATATTTCTCAAAAAATGTTGTGATGTTATATTATTTCAACATTGTATTGATTTTATATTTTGTCTCATATTTTAAAAGTAGCATACACAAAAAAAACACACAAATCTTCCATGCAGAAAAGTTCTAAATGCTTTATGTAGATTCTCTGCCCATAAGAAGATGAACTTCACTTCCCAAGTCCTTTAGGTATGGGAAGGCAGAGTTTAGAGGGAAATGACTTGACAGTGAAGAACGCTACAAAAAACTGCCCTCCCATGTAATCAAGGTCAACATCAACAGTGATAAATCATGTAGATAATATATACCTTTGATATGATGTGATTTTAAAAAGTCACTTTACCACATGGTCTTCCTCCCCAAAACTCATCTCTGTTTAACCATTAAAATGTTTTTCTTTCAGATGCATTCCAGTTGAGAGCATTCTACAAAACACCTGACAAGTACTCCTAAAATTGTTCAGGTCATCAAAAACAAGGAGAATTCAGAAACTGTCACAGCTGAGCAGAAGCTAAAGTGACATGAATGCTAAAGGTAATATGGTATCCTGGATAGGATTCTAGAACTGAAAAAGGGAAATCGGAAAACCACTTTAAAAATTGAATAAGTTATGGATTTAGATGAATAATAATGCCTCGGGATTGGTTTATTTACTGTAATGAATGTACCACACTAATAATGTAAAATACAAACACAATCATGTGCCACATAATGACGTTTTGGTCAATGATGTAAAGCATATACTGGGCTGATCCCATAAGATTCTAACAGCACCGAAAAGTTCCTATCACCTAGTGGTGCCACAGTCATGGTGATATTGTAGCACAATGCATTACTCATATGTTTATGGTGATGTTTTTGTAAACAAGCCTACCATGCTGCCAGTTCTTTCAAAGTTTAGCACATATAATTATGCACAGTATATAATCCTTGATAATGATCATAAATGACTTTGTTACTGGCTTATGTATATAATATACATTTTACTGCCATCTTAGAGTATACTCCTTCTACTTATTAAAAAAAAAAGTTACCTGTAAAACAATTTCAGGCTGGTCCTTCGGGAGCTATTCCAGAAGAAGGCACTGATATCACAGGAGATGACAGCTTCATGTCTGTTATCTCAGCTAAAGACCTTCTAAGGAGATAAGATATAGAAGGGAAAGGCAGTGATATGGATGACCCTGACCCTGTATAGACCTAGGCTAATGCGTGTGTTGGGTCTTAATTTTTAACAACAAAAAAAGTTAAAATTTAAAAAAAAATGTTGAAATAGAAAATAGCAAATAGAATAAGGATGTAAAAAATCTCTGTACATATGTTTGTGTTTGATGCTATATTTTTACAAGAGTCAAAAAGTTTTAAAAAATGAAAAAATGTATAAAGTAAAAAAGTTACAGTAAGCTAAAGTTAATTTATTCTTAAAGGAAGGAAAGTCATTTTTATAATTTTGTTGTAGTCTAAATAGACAGTGTTTATAAAGCCTATGGTGATACATAACAATGTCCTAGGCCTTCACAGTCGTTCACCTCACTGACATCCAGAGTAACTTCCAGTCCTGCAAACGCTATTTATCATAAGTGTCTGAAACTGATGTACCATTTAAAATCTTTTATACCGCATGTTTGCTTCAGATTTCCTATGTTTGGAAATATTTAGATACACAAACGTTTACCATGTGTTCCAATTGCCTGCAATATTCACTGCAGTGACATGTTATACCAGTGTACAGCCTAGCAGCAACAGGCTAAACCATATAGCTCCCCTGTGTCATAAGTTTTTCCATCTAGGTTTGTGTAAAAACACTCCATGACGATTGCACAACTTCTTAATGACACATTTCTCGAGTATATTCCCATCATTAAGTGACACATGACCATAATAGGAGAAACTGCTTATAAAAAGAAGGAAACTTCCTTTACTATCTTTGCAAATTTTCTGTAAATTCAAAGCTATTGTAAATAATGCATGTTATTAAAACGTGTCCTAAGATAAATAAGCAAATACCATACACTTGTTTTTGAAAACTTGAAATATGGTTAAAATACAGTAAAAAGTCATCTATATTGTCACCATATAGAGATAATCACTGTTGATGGCCTCATGTATTTCTTTCACATTATTTATATATAAATAAACCTATTTATGTTTTCCCCTTGGATCTTAAATGTACTATTTTGCATTTTCCTTTTGTGCTTTACCTTTTATTTTAATTATTTATCATAACATTGTATGGACTTTAAAACATAATTTCAATAAACATATAGCATTAAATTGGGTCCATGTACTATGATGAATTTCTAAAAATGTCAGACAAAAGAAGATTTTCTATATTTGGTCAATTTTTAAGAGGATTTTTAAATTTATCAAATTAATATATATATATTTTCAAATATAACACAGTTATGCAAAAGCATTTAGTTGAAATATAATCCACACATACCAAAAAAGGATATTTTCCCTTTTATATCCTATTTTAAACAAATGATGAAATCCAGAAAATAACAAGAATGTCCTAGTTCTAAAAACCAGAAATTTTATAGATGAAATAGATCCAATCATCTATACCTGTTCTCAGATTCCAAACAATAAGGCTTACTGACCTGAACTCTCATAATCAAATAAATCTGAAATTGATTTGGATGAAATATACATTTTCTTTTTACTTTTCTGAGACAGGGTTTCACTCTGCTACTGAGGCTGGAGTGCAGTGGCACAATCCTAGCTCACAGCAATCTCTACCTTCTGAGCTCAAAGTCACCCTCCCGCCAGTAGCTAGGACTATAGACATGCCGCCACAGCTGGCTAACTTGTTTTAATTTTTTTTTTTTTTTTGGTAGAAACAGATCTCGCTGTGTTTCCTAGGCTACTCTGGAACTGCTGGGCTAAAGCAACCCTTCCTCTTCTGCCTCCCAAAATACTGAGATTAAAGACATGAGCCATAGCTCCCAGCTAAGAATAATTATTATTTTAGTAATAAATCTTTACCTAATCTAAAAGTATTTCTTCAGGACAAATTCTGAGAGTGGGTTACTACATCAAAAAGTAATCACCTTATTTTGACGTTTAATAGACCATTTCTTTCTGGAGAAAGTTGAATATATTGGGACAATTTCTTGTCTGGTGGGTCATGATTTTCAAGATTATGCAAATTTACCTTTAATATGCTATAATTTATTATCTTAAAAAAGATTTACAGCTTGTACATTTACAGAGGTTTATTTTTACACTTGTTCCATTCCTTTTCTTATGATGTTCTATTCCCTCCCACCCCCTCCCCCGGCAATGTCCTGCCATTGCCTATCCCTCTGTTGTAGAATAGTGATAAACGTTTGGGACCCACTTATGAGTGAGAACATGTCATATTCAATTCTTTACTTCTGTGATAGGTCACTGAGTATGACAGACTCTAAACCCATCCAAGTTGCTGCAAAGTCCATAATTTTGTCCTTCTTTATGGTTGTGGTACGCCATCATGAATAGATACCAATTTTTTTTATCCAGTTCACTTTTGATGAGCAGTAGGGTTGTTTCTGTTTTTGCCATTGTGAACAGTACTGCAATAAACATGCGTGTACAGGCATCTTTCTTGTAGAACGGTTTGAGCTCCTCCGGGTGTATTCCCAGAAGGGGGATTGTTGGTTATATGGAAGGTTGATCTCTAGTTCTTTTAAACATTGTCACAATGTTTTCCATAGAGGTTTAACTAGTTGACACTCCAAACAGCAGTGTAGAAGCGCTCCCCTTTCTCCACAACCTTGCCAGCATCTGTTGTTTCTTGATTTACTAATAATGGTCATTCCTATTGAAGTTAGGTGGTAGCTCAATGTGGTTTTGATTTGTATTTCACTGATGATTGAGTCTGAGCACTTTTTCATATATCTTTTAGCTGTTCGTATGTCTTCTTTTGAGAAGTGTCTATTCATATCTTTTGCTCACTTTTTAATAAGGCTGTTTTTTGTTTGTTTTGTTTTGTTTTGTTTTCCTTTTGGTTTGAGTTCCTTGTAAATCCTGGATGTTAGGTCTTTGTCACAAATACAGTTAGTAAACACGCTTCCCATTCCGTGGGTTGTCTCCCACTCTCTTGATGGTTTATTTTGCTTTGCAGAAGTTTTTCAGTTTGATGAGATCCCACTTGTCTATCTTATATTTTTTGGAATATACTTTTGGGGTTATGATCAATAATTGGTCCCCTATTCCAATGTGCAGAAGACTATCTCCTGCATTTTCTTCTAAGAGTCTTACAGTTTGAGGTCTTATGTTTAGGTCTTTAATCCATTTAGAGTTGATTTTGTGTATGGTGGTAGGTAGGGGTCCTGTTTCATTCTTCTGCATATGATCAGCCAGTTGTCCCAGCACCACTTACTGAATAGTATCTCCTCTCACCAGTGGTTGTTGTTAATGGCAACAAGCAAGATGGAATCCTCCTCAAATAACTTTATGAAACTAGCATCACACTGATACCCAAACCTAGCAAAGATCCAACAAGGAAAAGGAACTACAAGCCAATCTTCTTGATGAACATAGATACAAAAATTCTCAACAAGATTCTAGCAAATTGGAGCCACCAACACATCTCAAGAATCATCCACTATGACTAAGCAGGCTTCATTCCTGGGATGCAGGGCTGGTTCAACATCTGCAAGACATAAATATAATTCAATACATCAACAGACATAAAAAAGAACCATATGATTATATCATTAGATGGAGAAAATCTTTTGACAAAATTTAACATCCCTTCCTATTAAAAAAAAACAAAACTTGAACACCTATGCACAGAAGGAACATTACACAAAATAGTAAAAGCCATCTATGATAAACCAATAGTCAAGATATTGCTCAATGGACAGAAGCTGGAACCATTGCTCCTGAAAACGGGAACAAGAACAGGGTATCCACTCTCATCTCTTCTATTCAACATAGCGGGGACGTCCTAACTAGAGCAATCAGGCAAGAGAAGAAAATCAGGGGTATCAAAATAGGAAAAGAGGAAATTAAGTTATCCTTTTTTGCAAATGATATGATCCTTTACATTGAAAACTGAAAAGAATCTGTCAGAAACCTCTTTGCACTGATAAAGTACTTTGACAAAATTTCAGGGTACAAAAATCAATGTGCAAAAGACAGTTGCATTTTTATACACCAACAACAAACAGGCAGAGAACCAAATAAAAAGCACAATCTCATTCTCAATAGTCACACAAAAAAAGAAATACCTCGGCATCTTCTTAACCAGAGAAGTGAACGATCTTTACAATGAAAATTACAAAACGCTACTCAAAGAAATCAAAGACTAAATACCAATATTTTGTCACAAATAACAGATAACATTTCCATATATAGTTATATTGACTTTCTGATTATTTAATTACTATAAAAAAGAATAAGACTCACACAAAGAGGAATAAATATTTGAATGATTCAGACAGATATACTAGGTATATATCTCTAGTGACATATATTCCTTATCATCAAATCACCAGTCTTAAATATTGAATTAAAATATGTGCTAATTTTATGAATATGAAAACAACTTTCTGAGTCTGATTTGGATTTCTTCATTTACTAGTAAAATGAAGTATTATATTATGTATTTGTATATACTTGTATTAATTATGTATATATGTATTTGCATATACTCGTATTAATTATGCATATGAGCTATTGGAGCAATATGCTTTTGTTAGCTATATAAGTTCTCTATATATTAATTTCTTGCCTTAGTATTGCAAATATTTGCCCCCAGATAAGCTGTTTCTTAAGAGAATTGCTTTGTATATGATTGATTGATCTCATCTATCATATGCTGATGACGTGAAAGATGTTGATCTTCTATAATTCATACAATTATATTTCCTGAACATGTTTTCAAATTGAAAAAGCACTGTCAGGAAATGGATTACAGTCTTCTAGGAATTGATTACTATAGACTCCTAGTAAATATTTTGATTGATTTATTGGAATGGCCAAAGGATTCTTTTTTCAATTTAATAAAACCATATGCTTTCATTACAATTTGACTCTGTAGCACTCCTACATGTATTCCCTTACAAAGGTGCCAGAATCACCATAGTTTGAGTTTCCACAAAAAACATAAGTTTATTAATTATACTTCTCACCAAGTTGAGTTAGACTAGTACCTATACAATAAGACATGGATAATGGGAGCAAGGCATTAGATATAAAGATATTTTGAGTTATTGTTGCTGGGTGACAATTTGAGTAGATAGCCTTGGTATAGAAAAAGTAGAGACTATGGCTCTTTCAACCCTGTATGTAAATAAGTATTTAAATAAAGTATTTCCTATATAGTGTATGTCTATATAAGAACATTTAAATTTATTATCTTAGTGTTGGTTCACTGCCTTCCTGTGGCCTCTGCTGGTGAGAGCATTTATCATATTTCATTCAGAATCTCAAATCTTAGATCCTTAAATATTTAAATTTTATCCTCATTGGTCTCCTTTAAGTTGGTTATGAAGGAGAAAAATATGAACTGAGAAAATAAGTATTTTAACTTTAACCTATCTCTACATCAAATTATACAATGTTTAGTTAATTAAACCACTTTGCTTTAAAATGTCAGAAAATGAAATACAAATCAAGAAGATTGTCACTATCAGCCTTGTAAGTAGATTGGAAGAAAAATTTTACATTTCATGAGAAATTGCATTCTAACAATATTTTAAAGACTGTGGAAGAAAAATTTTGAAGTAGGTTAGTAATCTTATTGAAGTGCCCTTAGCATAAATGGAAACTTTCAAATTGAATCAAATTTTCAATCACTTTTTTCTTTTATTTAACTTAGGAACTAAAAATTCAACTCTATTGATTTGCAAATGAGTTTTTGAATAATATATGCATATATACATACGCCTGACACTATATATTCCAGATAAGTATAAAATATTTGTTGTGGGCCGGGCTCCATGGCTCAGCCTATCACATCCCAGCACTTTAGGAGGCCGAGGCAAGTTGATTGCCTGAGCCCACGGGTTCGAGATCGGACGGGGCAACTTGGTGAGACCGCATCTCTACAATAAATAAAAAATTAGTCAGGTGCAGTAGCTCAAAAAAAATTGTTTTGGATATGGTTACTGACTTCAAAAATCTTAACATTTTAATGAGAGTAGGTAACTTGGATCAAAAATTGAAAATATATTAATAATGATAAATTTAGCCTTAGGAAGCAAAATATCACACTATGGGAACTCTCAATATTTAAATCATCCTAAGCTATTCTTACAAAATAATTATTCAACCTATTTTAAAATACCTTAAATTATTAAAAGACCACTACTTCTCAAGACAGGGCAGATAACTTTTTTCCTACAGATAGCTTTGCATATAGAAATCAGTATTGCCATATTAGGTGACAACAATCCTCCTGAGGTTTTGGCACACTTATACTTTTCCATGAACATGATGGTGTCATTTAATAAAATGTTATTACGCCGGCTCATCCAAAGCATTTGCTTCTCCTTGTCAATAGTCATAGTTCTTCTGGACAAAACATCACTTAGTCTTCATTTATTCCACATTTGACTCTATTTCTAGAAAAATAGCCATCGCAAATGCTCACTTCTGAACATGTCTAGATTACCTTTATACATCTTAAAAGACAGGGTTTAAAACCGAAAACTGTATCATGTATCACACAACTTTATAGATTTGTTTTAAAATTTATTTTCATTGTATATATTTAAGGTATACAACGTGATGTTTTAATATACATAGTGAAATGATTACTGTAGACAAATTAATATATCCATCACCTTCAGTTGTTACTTTCTTATGTATGTTTAGAAAGCCTAAAATATACTTTTTTGGCAAAACTTTGATATAAAATAGAATATTATTATTATTATTATTATTATTTTGAGTTGGAGTCTCACTCTGTTGCCCAGACTGGAGTGCAGTGGCTGCTCCTGGCCACCGCAGCAATGACCTGCTGGACTCCGGCGATCCTTCCGCCTCAGGCTTCCGAGTAACCGGAATAACAGGCGCGCGCTACCACACCTGGCTAATTTTTTTTGTTTTATTGTAGAAATCAGGTCTCGCCAAGTTGTCCAGGCGGGTCTCGAACCCTCAGGCTCAGGCAATCCACTCACCTCAGTCTTCCAAAGCACAGGATTACAGGCTGAGCCACCGAGCCTGGCTAAAATAGAATATTATTAACTGCAGTTCTTATGCTGTGCATTGTACCTTTAGATTTATTTATCTTACTTTATCACAAATTTGTACTCTTTGACCTACTTTTCCCTATTTTATCCTCATCCCCACTCTTGGTAACTGCCATTCTACTCTCTGTTTCTATTTATTTGACTTAAAAAAAAAGATTCCACATAAAAGTGTGATAACACAGTGCTTTTTTTTTTTTTTTTTTTTTAGAGTATGCCTTATTTTCCTTTACTTAGCATAAAGTTCTCCAGGTTCATCCATGCTTTTGCAAATGACTGTATATCCTTCTTTTTAAAATCTGAATAATATTTATATATCCCACAATTTTCTTATCCATTTATCTACTGATGAATGCTTGGGTTGTTTTCATATCTTAGCAATTGTGGAAAAGGCTGCAATGAACATGAGAGTGCAGACATCTCTATGAGGTTCTGATTTAATTTATTTTGGAGCCATTGCTGAGACATAGGATAGTTCTATTTTTAATTTTTTGAGGAAGTTCCACACTGTTTTGCATACTGGTTGCACCTTAGTACTTTTACACCTGTAGTGTGCAAGGGTATATATAAGCTTATCCACACCCTCATTAACTCTTACCTTTTGTCTTTTTGATAATAGCCATTCCAGCAGCTATGAGGTGATATCTCATTGTCATTTTATCTTACATTTTTCTGATGATCAGTGATGCTGCTAAATACACTTTCATATACCTGTTAGCCATTTTATGTCTTCTTTGTAAAATGTATTTCCAGGACCTTAGCCCATTTTTAAATCTTTGCTTCTTTTAATTGATGAACTGTGACCAAGTACAATTTATTCCAGAGATGCAAAGTTGGTTTAACATACACAAAACAACCTATGTGATGTACTACAATAGTGGTATGGAAGATAACAACCATCTAATCATCTCAATAGATGCAGGAAAAAAGCATTTGACAAAATTCTACTTCTTTTAATGATAAAAACTTTCAACAAAACAAATATAAAAGGAAATTTCTTCAATAAAGTCTATTCATGAAAAACTCACAGAGAACACGCTAATCAGTGAGGAAAAACTAAAAGCTTTTCATCTAAGATTTGATACAAGATCAGTTCAGTATAGTACTGGAAGTACTAGCAAGGACAATTAGACTAGAGAAAGAAATCAAAGGCATCCAAAGAAGAAGAAAAGAAGTAACATGATCCTTGTTTGCATGTGACATGATCCTATATGAAACCCAAAGACTTCACAAAAAAACTATTAGAACTAATAAACAAATTCAGGAAAGTAACAGGAGACAAAATCAGCATTTAAAATGTTGCACTTCTTTAAATCAATAGCAATCTATATGAAAAAAAAATCGAGAAAATAATCCCATGTATAATAGTATTAGCACACACAGAATGCTTAGAGTAAATTTAACCAAGGAAGTAAAAAATAATCTATCGCACAAAACAAAGAACTGAGTACCAGATGTTCTCACTCATAAGTGGACCTTAAACAATTATCATAATATTATAAGAAATAGATTGGTAGTAGTTGGAAACTGCTAGGCGGGGACAACCTCATCTACAAGGGTACCTGTGTAATGAACATTTGTATACCTAACCCTGAATTGTAAATAAAAAGATTAAGAATCAAAAAAAACTATAAAGCATTGACATACAATTGAAAAAGTCACAGATAAATGGAAAGATATGCTGTGTTTATGGTTTGGAAAAATTGGTATAGTTAAAATATCCATACTATGCAAAGCAATTTACAAATTCAACGTACCTATCAAAATCTCAATGTCATTTTCACAAAAACAGAAGCAATTCCAAAATTCATATGGAACCAAAAAGATCCCAGATGAACAATCTTGAGAAAGAAAAACAGAGTTGAATGTATCACACCTGATTTCAAATTATATAACAAAGCTAAAGTAATAAAAACAATACGATACTGGCAGAGAAATACACAGACCAAAGGAACAGAATAGAGAGTCCAGAAAAAAAGCCAAGAAAAGCTTCTGCATAGCAACAAAATGAAATACAAAGCATATGCATGGCAAAAATAAAATAAATCAACAACATAAAAAGGTAGGCTATAGATTGGGAGAAAATATTTGCAAGCCATGCATCTGATAAGGAGTGAATATCTGAATTATATTTTTAAAAACTCATACATAGATTGTTATGTCTCTTCAGCAAGGTACTAGTTATGGAGACTGAATGTGTGTCCCCAAAATTTATAGGTTGAAGTTCCAAATCCAAAGTGATTGTATTTGGAAATGATCTCTTACTGGAGGTAATTAAGGTTAAAAGTTAAATGGGGTCACAAGAATGGGACACTCTTGCAATTTATAAATGTCTTTATGACATGAGACAAGAGAAAACTCAATCTTACTACCAACCCTCATCTCTCCCCATGTGAGGACATGGCACGAAGACGGCCATCTTCAAACCAGAAAGAAAGCCCATTCCAGGAACTGGATCAGCCAGCATGTTGATCTTAGACTCAGATTGTAAGAAAATAATTTTATTTTATTTGAGCCACTCAACCTATGATATTTTGTTATGGCAGCCCAAGTACACTAAGACAATACTCTATGTGTGACTTTACCAGAATAATCAAAGAATACACCAGATTTTAACAGTAAACTGTAATATCTTACAGTTATATTTATCAAACAACTTTTATAAGAAACCTCAAGCCAATACCACACATATTGCCACTAATTCATGTCTGCTCCATTATGAATTGGTATTTATTAGCCGATTTTATGTGGACAGCCTTGTGGGTAGTCATTTATTTTGCTGCACGTTGTTATTTATCTTGGCTTCATGCTACACAAATGCTAATTAGTAGTTCTTTACATCTTCATTCAAGTCTTTGGTGTACATGCTCAATAAGCTTGAGAACAGAGCTTTCTCTCCTTCCAGTAAAAACTTTCCATCAAGTAGGCATTAATTAATTAACCAGTTTTTTTTTTTTTTTTGAGTTGGAGTCTCACTCTGTCGTCGAGGCTGGAGTGCAGTGGCCACTCCCAGCCACCGCAGCCTTGACCTGCTGGGCTCCGGCGATCCTTCCCCCTCAGCCTTCCGAGTAGCTGGAACTACAGGCGCGTACTACCACGCCCGGCTAATTTTTTGATTTATTGTAGAGATGAGGTCTCGCCAATTTGCCCAGGTGGGTCTCGAACCCGCAGTCTCAGGCAATCCACTCACCTCAGCCTCCCAAGGCGCGGGATTACAGGCTGAGCCACCAAGCCCGGCTACCAAATTTTTAATGAGAAGTTTCTAGAGGAGTCTCACAGTCTCTAGGCTGATCGGCACACAATTTTATACCGTTTTATCCATATATATCATGATAGAAGAGTGATGCTATTTCGACTTCATAAGTTGAGTGGCTTAAATAGAAGAAAATTATTTTCTTACAGTCTGAGTCCAAGATCAACGTAATGGTGATTATTATCACCAATTTTTAAATTCCCTTCTAAAATTTCTCTATGTATGCTATAATATCATCTAAAAAATAAAGCCATAATTTGTTCACCTTTAAATTTCCAGTGTCTAAATAATCTATGTCATACAATAACTGCTTAGCAACTGTTTCTTAAATGAAAATATGTCAGACCTCCCAGATCATATGGCATTTGCAATGTAATTGGAAAAGTCAGTAGTTATTAATAATAGGCAAATGATGGTAGTAGTAGGGGCAGTGCCAAGTGTTTGATAATTATTTTAAGTTACTGCTTTTATCTGCAATTTAACTAGTATTCTATTTTACCTGCTCTCACTTTATTGCAAAATCAGTAAATTCATTAAAATTTAGTTTGTACCTGGTATTGCCACACATTATTTCAGAAACGATTAAGATGACTTACAAGGATGCTAACAATTCAGAAAGATATAGTGTACATTTAAAATATACAGATAAGAAAAATTATTTCAAAGAATAAAAAGAAACTAAAAATTTCAAAAGCAGATGGAGCCAGAAATGAGGTCAGTACACAAAGTGCATGCCCTCAAGGCGTATATACTTGCTGGAGCCTGGCCACAATTTGGCTTTGATTTTGAAGTGATCAACAGAAATAGGACCACATGATTCACAAGACAGTTGCTGACACTGAGGCTTCAATGCTTCCAATGTCAAGGTTTGGCACCAGCTACCTATCCTGTTTGACAACACTGGCACAGGAGACACTTATGATACTGTGGCCCAGTCTCTAGCCAATTCAATCACCTCATGATTTTGCCTTTTAAATGCTCCTTAGAGCTAATACTGTATTCTCTTCTCAAGTATCACTTTCTCATCTGGACAAAGGCAATAGCCTTGCAACTGGTCTACTAGTCCCGTGTTTACCCCCAATCTAATGTTTTCATGTTGCTGCCAACGTGTATTTTTTAAAATGCAAATTGGATTCTATTAGATCCTGGCTTAATGCCTTTTGGAAATTCTTCATTTCCTCCAGGATAAAGCCTCAATGTGTCTTACAAATTCTTTCACGTTATGCTTTCCCCATTTCCCAGCATGCAAACCTAGATCATTAACATGTATGTGTGTGTGTGTGTGTGTGTATATGTGTGTGTGTGTGTGTGTGTGTGTGTGTGTAATTTTGATTTGCATTTCTCTGATGATTAGTGAGGCTGACCACTTTTTATTTGTCTGTTGTCTGCTTGTATGTCATCTTTTGAGATATGTTTGTTCATTTCCTTTGCCCACTTTTTAATACGGCTATTTGTTGTTTTCCTTTCA